>NC_092336.1:488655000-488955000 GCF_046630445.1 Rutidosis leptorrhynchoides
TTATTTATTTCATGCATACTAATGTTTATTCTTAAATTTATAATTTTAAAAGTTAAAATAAAAAATAGTTTGTATTTTTATTAAAAGTAAATCTTAAAAGTTAAAATAAGAAAAAGTAGTTTGTACTTTTATTAAAAGTAAATCTTAAAAGTTAAAATACAAAAAGTAGTTTGTATTTTTATTAAAAGTAAATCTTAAAAGTTAAAATAAGAAAAAGTAGTTTGTATTTTTATTAAAAGTATATCTTAAAAGTTAAAGTAAGAAAAAAAAGGGATGGTAAAATGGAATAGTTTTTTTGACAAAAATGAAGTATTGAAAATGAAGTGGTCTCCTTCTATAACTAAAAAAAATATATATATACTTTTATCAAATGAATTTTTTTGTGGCCGACAATTTCAAACACGAGTCCGTGTTTAGTTTATCAAGAATATCTCTTGCTTTGGTGAAAGGTCACGATCACGATATCAGGTGTTGTGAAAGAATTAAAAAATTGGTCAAGTGGCCTTTTAAAAACTAGAAAAAAAAATTAAACAAAAAGTTTTTTTTATATATTTATAATTTACGGGTAACGTAAAAAAAAAGGAAGTTTTTTTAAAAAAAAAAAAAAACAAAGAAAGTGTTTAAATGAGTTTTACAGAAAGGGGGAAAGCAAAGTAAAAAAAAAAACTTTTTTCCAAACAAAGGTAAATGAAAGTAGGACTTAATACAAGAAAAAAGTAAACATCTCCTAGACGTGATAAAATCTATCAATGATAAGTATTAGACTTGATGAGCTAAATGTGACAAAAATGTTTCAACATGTCTTATGTTAATTTTCTAAAATAAGTTATTATTATTCCGAGTTTAACACATATACATATGTTAATTAAAAACAACCTTTTTGTTCTTATGTAGTGTTGGGTTGCAATTTTGGTTGTATGCCATAATTCCATCCAGTAGAGTGACAATAGAAAACTTTTGATGATAATCAATAAAAAACTTTTTTCCAAACTTGTCAAATGTTTTGTTAAAAACGTGACCGTTGAAAAAAGGAGGTTGAATAATAAAACTTAAAAAACAAATTATTTTTTTAAGAGTGTGCATCAAAATGGCCCGTTTAATAATGGGGAGTAAAAATATAGTCAAATTGTTTCAACGAACAAGGGTTCAATTGGATGTCTCTTAAAAAAAATCCGCGGGTACGTTTGATGGATCCAATGGATCCGCATCCACGACCCGCGGGTGCTATCCCTAATTGTGACAAGTACAAATCAACTAGAAGTCTAAAAATAAATGCTCTTATAGGGACCAAATGTTCACAATAATTGCCTAAGCTAGATATGAAACAAATAGTTCATACAAAAAAAAAGGTCGTTGTGCGTTTTCGGGATGATAGCCGAAATACACTTACAAAAGTAGGTCAGCCGTCAATTCTTTATGGCCATATCAACGTAGATCAATAAAATCATTTATGGTTTTGATAAAAGATTAATTAAAAATTAATTGTTTTTTGGTCTTGGATTCTCGGTAACAAAAGCAAAGGTTGTTTTTGGTTGCCACAACAAACAAGACAGAGGTTGTTGACTTTTGTTGTTAAACATGACACAAGTGAACAATAACAATAGATTATTGTTTTTGAAAAGAATAATGATGCGTTAATTTTATTGTATAAAATAAAATTAAAGAAAATGGTTTTCATTGATGACTATGAACAAACGCAAACAAAGTGTTTGTGGTATTTGGTGATTAAAAAAAAAAAGTGCATCTAAAGCTTCTACTGAAAATAATATGCATCTAAAGTTTCTACTGAAAATTAATGTGCAAGGTACAACGTATAACTATATGGTCAAATTCATTTGAGCCTTCGGAGTCACAAGTATATGATGTATATATATATTACTCAATTAACAAAATAGTAAATCTAAATTAATTCATATGAATAGTAAAACGAAATTAATTAATTTACTATTCACATAAAAAAGCGCATATGATAAAAAGCGCATCGCATATGATAAGCGCATATGATAAAAAGCGAATATGATGAAAAGCACAACGCATATGATGAAAATCGCATATGATTAAAAGCGCATATGGTGAAAAACACAGCGCATATGATTAAAAGCGTATATGGTGAAAAGGATATATGATAAAAAAAAAAACACATATGGTGATTTATAAAATAAAAAAAAAAACACATATGGTGATTAATGGAAAGCACATATGGTGATTAATGAAAAGTATATTGTGAAAAAGAATCACAAATGTTTCTTGAAAGAATTCAAGGTAAGATATATGAACCAATTCATCTATCATGTGAACCATTTTGATATTTCATGGTTCTAATAGACGCATCTAGCGGATGGTCTCATATTTGTATGTTATCAAGCCGTAATATGGCATTTGCAAAGTTTCTTGCACAAATTATTAAATTGAGAACACATTATTCTGATTACACCATTAAAAGGATGAGACTTGATAATGCCGGTGAGTTAACATCTCAAGCATTTGATGATCATTATATATCTACAGGGATTGTTGTTGAACATCCAGTTGCTCATGTGCATACACAAAATTAGTTTAGCTGAATCAATAGATAAACGCTTACAGCTAATAACTAGACAATTGATAATGAGTACAAATCTCTCAATATTTATATGTGGACATGTAAATTTACATGCTGCGACATTAATTCGCATTATACCATGTGGAAGTCGTAAATATTTTCACTTAATACTTGATTTTGGCCAAGAGCCAAATATTTTCTACCTTAAAACATTGGTTGTGCAGTGTATGTTCCAATTGTATCACCACAACACAATAAAATGGTTCTTCAAAGAAAGATGATAATATATTTTGGATATAAAACATCTTCAATCATAAGATATATTGAACCCATGATGGGTGATGTTTTTACAACACGTTTTGCTGATTGTCATTTTAATAAAACATTGTTCCCTAGATTAGGGGGAGAAATAAAAATAAAAAATAAAATGATGCTTCATGATGTGAACATCAATTAAGGTATATTGAACTCGCACAAAAGAATATGAAACGAAAGTTCAAAAATAATGCATATGCAAGAACTTGCAAATTAATTACTTTATGCATTTACAGATATAAAAAAGTGACTAAATCATATATACCAGCGATAAATGCTCCAGCTCGAACTGAAATTCCAAAAGCTGGCAATAATGTCACTGTTGAGTCTTTGCCACGCATCAAACGTGGAAGATCAATTGGTTCCGAAGATAAAAATCCTCGAAAAAGAAAATCAGCTGATAATGAGGTAAGAGAAAGTGTTCAAGAAGAACCACAAATCAATATTCCTTCTGCAGAGGATATTGATAAATGAAAATACTAAAATTGCGATAAATTATGCAATATTATGGAACCAAAATGAAATTAAAATCTCTATGAGATATTTTCATATAATGTTACAATGACTTCATGAATAAAGATGATGATCTGGAACTAAAATCTATCATTGAATATACAAAATGGACATGATTGAGCTCAATGGAAAGGAGCAATACGAGCTGAATTAGAATCGCTCGATAAAAGAAAAGTTTTCGGATCAATCGTTATCACTTTTAAAGATGTGAAACGTATGGGATACAAATGAATTTTTATCCGAAAAGAAATGTGCAAATGAAGTTACAGGCAAAACTAGACTTGTAACTCAATATTTCCCACAAAGACCATAAATGAATTAGGAGGAAAACTTATCCTCCTGTAATGGATACAATTACTTATTAGATACTTAATAAACCTGGTAGTTATTTACATGCATCTCATAAATGTTGTTACTACTTATCTGTATGGATCACTTAATAGTGATATATATGAATATACCTAAAGGGTTAAGGTATCATAAGCATCTAATGTAAAACCCAAGGGAATATATTCCATTAAATCACAAAGATTTCTAAATGGGTTTATACAAACGGGACGTATGTGGCATAACCGATTAAATGACTACTTGATAAAAAAAATGGGTATACTTATAAACTTATTTTGCACGTATGTTTTATAAAAACAATGTTCGGATATCTGATCGTAGTTGTTTATGTCAATGTTCTTAACATCATATGAACAAATAAAGAGATCTATGAAATCATTCAACTTTTAAAGAATTATTTTGAAATGAAAGATCTTGAAAAAACCAAGTATTACCTTCGATTGCAAATTGAGCATATGCCTAATGGTTTACTTGTACATCAAACAACTTATACCGAAAAGATTTTAAAACATTTTTTTTTAAAGACAAACTCATTGTTGTTAGATCACTCAATATTGACACTGATCTATTTCATCCCTGCGAAGATCATGAAAATTTTAACAGATCGGAAGTTCTATATTTTAGTGCAATTGAGGTTCTTATGTATCTTATAGATTATACAAGATCTGACATTTCTTTTGCAGTTAATTTGTTGACAAGGTTCAGCTCAGCCCCTACCAAAAGACATTGGAATGGGATCAAACAAATAGTTTGATACCTTCGGGGAACTACTGATTTATAATTATTTTATTCTAACAACTCGAAACAAGATTTGTTTGGTTATACAGATGCAGATTATTTATCCGATCTACATAAAGCTAAATCTCAAACTGGATATGTATTCCTAAATGGAGGTACCACAAAATCATGGCGTTCTTAAAACAAACACTTGTTGCAACATCATCAAATCATGGCGAAGTGATTGCATTATATGAAACTACTCGAAAATGTGTTTGGTTGAGATCAATGACACAAATCATTATTGATTCTTGTGGACTAGAACGCTATAAAAGACTAAAAACTATCTTCACCAACAACTATATATGAAGATAATGCAGCTTGCATAATACAATGAAAGAAGAGTATCAAAAGTGACTGAACAAAATATAAATACTGACGAGGCGCCAAAGCCATAGACGGTCTTAACGGTCATAAGTTTGATGGAAAAGAATGGTATGTTGGTAAGGCTCAGAAAAAGACTGAAAGGGAATAGGAACTGAAACAACGGTTTGAACAAACCATGAAGGAGACTGTAGACAAATCACAGGGGCTAAACTTATACATAAAAGATTTAGATGATACAGTTTCAGATGAAAACCTCAGATTCTTCTTATATACTCAAGATCTCGTAAAAGACAACCAGATTAAAATGAGATACGTTCAATCAACAACTCTGCTGATCTTTATACCAAAGCACTTCCAACCGCTATTTTCAGAACACACGTTCACAATATTGGCATGAGGCAAGTTCAAAAGATGTGACGACTCAGCAATGTCTACTTGAGGGGGAGTCAACTCTATGCTGCACTCTTTTTCCCTTAGCTAAAGTTTTATCCCAATGGGTTTTCTTTAGCAAGGTTTTTAACGAGGCAGTACTAGTTATTCTCTAATAAAATTGTCATCCAAGGGGGAGTGTTATAAAATATCTAGATTGTGTTATAAAATATCTAGATTGGATGTTAATTTTATTATTATTATATTTCTTGCATAGTAATATTTTATACTATAAATAGACATGTATGGTAACCATTTAAGGTGCACCATTTCTCTTGAAATATCAATATCAATATTTCTTCTCTCATTCTTCTCTCTTTTTCTCTCTTTGTTCTTATAACCATTAAAGGTAGTTATAAGCCTACTGAATTATAACAGAATGAAAGTTATCAATTTGTAGGCATTTTTATGGTTCTGTATTTTTTGTGTCATATGTGTAAACCTACTCAAACGACAAGGGCTAAATATGTATGATATCCATTTACAACCGTCATAATCTACTTCTTATTTAATGTACTTTTTAGGGTTTAGGGCTTCTTTCTTTAACCCCGCCAACAGTTAAGGCGGAACCGTATACCTAACGAAATTAAAAATGCCGGCTACGGAGATCACCGCCGAAGCAATATCGGCGTCAGGCAGGACGTCGGAAAAGCTAAGCCTTCCTACGCTGCAATCCAAAATGAAATGCGATCCTGAAGGCTACGAAACCGAGTTATCCCTAATTTACAGTCAATTTAAGTCGTCCGTCGAATTATTTCAACAGCAGGCGGCGTTAAATTTCACTTCCGTCGTCAGCGGCGGCGTTGGAAGTGATCCTACCGTTGCTAAAGACCTCGGTGATCGCGCCATGTTTTTGGCTCACGTTACTCCTTTTTACCCTAACCAGCTATCAGGTTATCCCAAAGAGCTAGTGGAATTTCTTACGTCATCTGCTATTGTGCTTCCATCATCACTTCGTGTTACTGTTACACAAGCTCTCATTCTTCTTCTTAATCGAAAGGTAGTTACACAAATATATATACACATATACACTGCCATACATGTAATTAGTTGTTAAAAGATAATTAATAAGCACCTGATATTTATTATGTATTGGATATTCAGTTCTTAATAATATATGTATCAAATCAACTCGAGTTATCTGTTTTGCCACGTCAGAAGATTAGTAACCATAATTGAAAGATAACAAGTTCTAATGTGAGACATTTATTGGATAGATTGTTGCTATCAAGGAAACTCTTGCATTGTTTATGGAGCTTCAGGTTTTGAGTGACAAGCCTTTAAAGATATTGGCATTCACTCATGTGATTCATAGTATTAAGCGTATGAATCAGAAACACAAGAATGAAACAGAAAACAGAGCGCTTCAAAGTATATTATTTTCAATGCTACAGGTATGTAGGTGTTTAGTTAGCTTTATAGACATTTTAGAGAACTTATTTAGCAATTTAAATATTGTTTGGTGTAATGTTACTCTAGGGAGAGGATGAAAAGAAAGCGATGAGGTCGCTAGTAACAGTATGCGATCTTCATAGGAGGAAGGTTTGGTTTGATGATAGAGCTGCCAATGCTATATGCCGGGCGTGTTTCCATCCATCGTCAAGGTTCTGTATTATACTCGTATATTTGGTGTATTATTATAGGTATTACATATTACATATACATAGGGTGTACTTACAGAAGTTTATGTTGTTCCATCAGGGTTATGATTGCTGCACTATCATTTCTTCTTGATTATGAAAAAATTGAGCAAGACAATGACAGTGATGATTCGAGTGACGAAGAAGAGGCAGCCCATACACCTCATGTGGTTGTAAGTAAAGAGCAGATTTACAAGGTTAGTCACTCAGTTTGTGTTATTTACTGGATCTACATGCACAATAGTCATGGTTATTAATTTTTAGATGGCGGTGTTCTGTGCACTAGTGATATCATAGTATGTGGTCACACAAGAAGACTAAATTGTACTAATTTTTATTGTTTCAAGAAAACTTCTGATTTCTTCTGCAGTGTCATATTGCTTTAGTTAATAATGGTTGTTTTCTAAAAACAGGCAAAAAACACTGGAACCACTTCCAGCAAAAAGAAAAAGAAGGCAAAGTTGCAGCGTGTAATCCGTAGTATGAAAAGGCAGCAGCGTATATCATCTGATCGTGATAATAACTTGAACTACCATTCGCCTTTAAGCTCTCTGACCGACCCTCAGGTTAGTTGATAGTTGAAAGACACTTTTTATTTTATACTATTTAGAGAAAGAAACTGTTCTGAGTTGATTCGTTCACAGGGATTTGCTGAGAAGCTATTTTCAAGACTTCAAACTACTGGAGAGAGGTTTGAGGTATTTATTAAATTTTTCATTTTGATTGGGTGATCCGTGATATAGTTACCCTCCAACATGTCTAATGTTGTTTACTGCTCACACCTCTTTTGCAGATTAAAATGATGATTGTGAAAGTAGTTGCCCGTACTGTTGGACTTCATCGATTGATTTTATTGAACTTCTATCCTTTTCTTCAGAAGTATGTTCAGGTATTGTTTCTTCTGGGCATATTTTGTATTTTCTAGTTATTGCTTAGATCCACAAGTGTTTTTAGTCACAGTTACAAGCATATTGTTTCTTATATCCGCAGCCTCATCAAAGGGATGTGACAAACTTGCTTGCAGCAGCTGTCCAGGCCTGTCATGATATGGTATCGATAGTATTCATTTGTTTCTGTTAAAGTCTTTTCATAGTAGTTTTACAAATTATTTTTCCTTCTTTTGAAAAATATAATTTATAGTTCATTTTTTTCTTCACTGATACCAAAATGATCTAATGTGGACCAGGTGCCACCTGATGCAGTTGAACCGTTGTTTAAACAAATAGTCAATCAGTTTGTGCATGATCGCTCACGTACAGAGGTAATTTTCAGTGGGCTTTTCTAATTTTATTATATCCTCTTTTACGTTATGTAAATGTTCAACCTAATATCATATAACTCGTTTCTTGCAGTCAATTGCTGTTGGATTAAATGTTGTGCGTGAAATATGTTTGCGCATTCCTCTAGTAAGTTCTTTCACTGTATGGTCATGTTTATGTCTCTACATAAACTCTATAAATAACAGATCTTTGGTCCACACGTTCTTCTTGTTGTACTGTCAGTTGTATGTGTGATCATGTGTCCCATGATAATAGGCTGATTGCTATGCATTACATCTTGCTGGTCATATAGAAAATGCAAATTTGTCTTAAGCAACAATCGACTCGAATCTAAGTGCTAACCTTTTGTTGTTGACCAGTTAATGACAGAGGACTTGCTACAAGACCTTGTACTATACAAGAAATCACACGAGAAGGCGGTTTCATCTGCAGCGCGCTCGCTTATTTCATTGTTCAGAGAGGTATTGTATAACTGTTTGTTATCTCTATCTGCATGTGTATGCACATATATTGTTGTCTAGCTAAGAGTAGTTCTGATTAGTGGCTGCAATTTTAATTTGGGTGTTTTTTCTCAGTGTTTAGCAAAGAGGTGAAGGGTAAATTGGGTCATTTATATTAAATGTTAAAGTCTCCCATTGTCTATTCTCAAAAGCATAATCTCCTAAATCATATGTATAAAGTATTTATAATATTTAGTTATTCAAATTTTCACAATATTAATGAATCAAGCCTGCCAGCTCTGTTTTAAGCTTATACAAAAAAAGATGATTGTTTGAAATGAACTGTTTGATCATCTACATAGCTTGTGTGACTTTTCTGTATTGGTACATCTGGTGCTGACTATTACAATTGTTCTTCGTAGATTTGTCCATCACTTCTAATAAAGAAAGATCGAGGACGACCTACTGATCCGAAGGCAAAGCCAAAAGCTTTCGGTGAGGTCACAATTCCAAATGATGTCCCTGGGGCTGAGTTACTTTTGGATGATGACAGTGATGATGATGTCAGCAATGCTTCTGATGAGGATGATCTCTCCATTGATGATGTTGAAGAAGAGGATGGCAATAGTTGTGATGATGTCAGCACTCGTGATGGTGGTTCTGAATTTAACTCGGAGATTGGAGATGATGATGAAGATGATACAATGATGGCAAGTGAAGGGGATGAAGGATCAGAAGATGAAGATGATAGTTCAGGCAGTGACAGTGATGATCTTGATGCAAAAAGCATAGATGGAATGTCTGTTGATTCTCGTGGATCTGACAAAGTTAGAGGGCAAAAGAGGAAATTTGTGGACTTCGATGAACAAGTCGATTCTGCCAATCAAAGTCTTCGGGCTCTAAAAAGACTAGCTGGAGCCAGATTGGAGAATGATGCTTCGGATGCAAAAGCAGCCGAATTGGAGAATGATGGTATTCTTTCAAATGAAGACTTTCAGAGAATCAAAGTGCTAAAAGTAAGTTGTGTTACCCCACAAATATTATATTGGTGGTCAAATCTGTGAATTTTTAATCCAAATTATAATGGTGCAATATCTAACATGTAGGCAAAGAAAGAAGCAAAACGTGCATTGTCTCATCATGGATTATTGAAAAAAGCTTCAGATCCAAAGTCAGAGCCCTTTAAGATCCCGAGTTCTGATCAACTCAGTTTGAAAAGAGTGGATGGATATACTCTTGAAGTAAGTTCTCTACTTATAGTAGTTCTAAAAGAATTTAGTAATGATCAAAAGTGACATCTCTTAGCATTTACAGATGAAGATATTTAGCCGTTGTATGTAATCTACTTGCTAGAACTTTCTTATATGCTAGTAACCTTTTGCTTGAAAAAATTTATGAGAGCTCTGTAATTGACATTGTTTTGGTATGGGTCAATGTATTGACTTAGATTTTTTAGTTGAATGGTTACCATGTCAAATTGATTAGAATAATTCGGAGATATACTTTGCGTGTCTTGTTTTCTGATAATACTACATTTGAGCATTAGAAACGCTAAGTACTGATTAAGGTGTATTTTCTTTAGCCATTTGTACATGGTTATAACTTGTATGTCTTCTACTCACCTTTTTTTTTTTTTTTTTTGGTTTTAAGGTGGCAAGATGCGTGGGTTGGGTATTGGGTGAAAGAGGGTTTTGGTACGGTTGGTGTGTCAACCTAAATGCTTGTTGTATATATATCTCATATGTGCCAAACATGATTTTGAAGCTCAACATTTCTATGAATATGTACCTTTTGATTAATAATGAATGAACTTTTTTTATGTATTGCAAATACAATTTAGGAGAGTTCTATCTATGTAAATTTTTTTTTTTTTTTTGGTATGCAACTTGTTTGCCCCTACAACATAAAAGTTAAGTATCCCAAACGGAGCCATTCATAGGTAAATTGTGCTAGTGGACACCTTATTTTTGTTGTTTAAGCTTGTGAAATGTGATACAACTCTTCTGTTATTGCTTTTATTGCCATTCTACTACCATTGAATACAAGCTGATTGCGCTTTTAAACTTTAGGCTAACATACGAAAAAAGATGACCAAGGAGGAACGTAAGGCTTTAATTAAAGCAGGAAGAGAAGAAACAGGGAAGTATGTATCTAAAGCAGCTACAAAGCAGCAAAAGGTGCGTTTTCTTATCTACCTATTGTTTATTTCACTTCCCGAGTTGTGTCCCATAAGGAGCTTTCACGATTTGATTATCTCTTTAGAGAGCCTTGACTAGTTATAAGCGTGACATTACAAAAAAAGTTTCATAATTTTACGTTTTCATTATTTTTGACACTTTAAAGCGTGAATAACTTGACATGTTTTTAACACTTAAAACCATCAAAAAGGAAAGGGGAGTGATATGTACACAACCCTTTTTTGTTATGTACACAACCAACATGCTTTACAGTGTTGTACAGTACATCACTACAACACTGTAAAGCATGCTGGTTGTGTGCATAACAAAAAAGGTTGTGTACATATCATCGCCCAAAAGGAAAACCCAATGATTATTAAAAGTGTCAAAAGGTTAATATCAGTTAAAAATATTTTGGCTCCACATTTTTTTACGCATCAAAAATTTTGACGTCATATTTTTCCACGCTTCTAACGTATATTCACACTTTTAAGCGTGAAAAACTCAAGAAAAAAAGTGTCAAAAACTACAAGATTAGTTGTGTGATCCTAAATTGGTATACCAAAATCAAACTAATCATATATAGTTTGAATTGTAAATATCAGATAATCATTTACTCCTCTCCAAATGCACTTATCACACATTTATTCATGATTTAATGCATGTTTTTTGGTCGAGTCCTTCACGATAACGATTCTTTTAGACATTCATGTTAGATGATTGCTTATGTGTGTCATTGTTTATGCTTGCCACTCATGAAAGTTACAACAAAATTGGTTAAGATGACTGGTATCAGTTAACTTTTAAAGTACCATTGTGGGCAATGTATATTACTATATTTGGGACCTCATTTGGTTTTATGGTATGAGCTTTGGCTCACATATCATTTATTGAAGGTTATTTTAGAATTGATAACACCTATATGATCAAACAGTTAAATAAACTAATGAACACGTGTTTTGAACTGTACTCGAAGTTGTAATCTCACCAAATTTCTATTTAATTTTGAATCTCTGCTTTCTTATCCGTAACATTCCTATATATGTTTGAAGCTAGTGCTGGTTTTAATCTATATCTACTTATTTTATATGATTACTTTGCAGACTGGTGGGTTAAGCAACAAGCAGAAGGAACACAAGAAGGCTATGCCTTTGGCTGCAAAGAGATCAAAGATTGAAAGATCAAAACGTCAGAAAAAGATTAAGCAAAGGGGTGCTGACAAACAGTTCAGAGGTCGCAAAGCGTGGAAATAATCTGTCACCTTTGACACCCTCCGCAGTTTTGATCTTCAATTTATATTTGTCATTTTGAAGCATTATTTATCTTACATTTTAGTTCGTTCTTTTCTTTTCTTTTAAGCAATTTTTTTAGGTGCTAAAATGGTCGAATCTTTTGTAATGGGCATCAACACTTCAGATCTTATAAATATGATACAGTGTAATTTTTCTTTAGTATTTGCTGGTATTTACCTTACTTCTAAGTTGATCATTAGTGTACTTGGTAACCATGTATTTTTAGTTATTGATGGGGACTACATTGGTATTTGACTTGTTATAAATTCACTCATTTTATTTGATACATTCACTCATCTATGTGCATTATACTTCTAGCATACATACATATTAGCATAAAAATTGTGGATTTATAATAAGTTTTTTGGGTTACCCGCACATTGCGGCGGCGAACCCATTACTCTTTATATATATAACCTAATTAGTAAGTTTTTCGTTTTACACAACTTATTTTTTAAATTAAATACTTAAACGTTAATAATCATAAAAAATCAAAGAGAAATAATCTTTCAAATAAATAACTAAAATAGTTAAAATCAACATAATTTAAATATTCTTGTTATTGGATTAGTAAAATGTGAGAGTAGAAAATAATATTGTAAAAAAAAAAAAAAGGGGGGGGGGGGGGGGGGGGGGGGGGGGGTAAAGTGAAAGATTTAAAAAAAAAAATTTAAAAAGTGGTAAAGAAAAAATAAATGAAGTCATGTACAAATTATAAGAAAAGTTAGATTGAAAAAAGAATTTAAATAAAATAAAATGGGAATGAGAGGACTGAATTAGGAAAAAAAATGTTAAAGGGTGAATTATGAAAAATTTAATAAAATGAGAGAATAATGGGTAAAAAGTAAAAAAGAATAAAGGGAAAAAGGAGTAGGGAAGCTGGAACTCGAACCCCTAACACGTCGGTACGTATGTCAAATGGTTAGCCACTAAACCATTCATGTTTTTGTGTTAAAGTCACAATGTTTTGTATTTAGCCCTTAAAAAGTGGTTTTAAAAGAAGACAAAAATAGCAAAAGTTTTTACCCTTGAATGTGATTGTTATTACATAATAGTACTAATTGAATAGTAGCTTTTGTGATTTTCTAATTGAATCTATGTTATATGTGAGTTGATAAATCATTGACCATCGTATTATTTATTATATATATATTTTTATATTATATAGCGTAATGTAAGTTACTAGCTTTTAAGAGCCCGTGCGTTGCACGGCGGGCCCTATTAACAACTAAGTATAAAATGTTAATGAAATAATTACAAAAGGAACACAACATCGTCAATATAAAAGTTATGCGTTGACATGTAAACAAACAATGTTTCGAATTCGACAAATGCATTTAAGTTGTTCAAAGTATTGATAAAAAGATTCAAAACATATAGATTAAGGCTACTAATTATGACATTAGCAAAACACAGAACACATGAAGGTAGTTAAGCTGGTGATTACAATTGTATATTTAAGATAAGTCATATGGTCTTCTATCACTAAATAGTCAATTGAAACTAAATGGGTCAGATGGGTTAATATGTCATATTGATGATTCATAATCCTACGTGGAATTTTGATTAAGTGCATCAATATGACTACACTTTTTTATATACTCTGGCCACAGACTTGTTATTACGAATCAACTAATTAAGCTAAAGTCCTAAACTTGTTATTATGAATCTTAAAGAGGGTCAAACAAACCTTTGAAATTCAATCAACGGCTTCTTGTCTTGCTACCAGAATCAAGTTTTGATTTTTCATGTCATTCTAAGCACTAACAAAACATAGAAATCGTTAAACTTGTTTTACAGTTAATAAAGTTAAATACTCAACATTTTGCAAAGGTAACTGAAGAACAACGTACTTTGTTTCAAGATCCTTACCGAAGTTTTGGTAAATAGTAAGACTTTTGTTCCAATCAAACCCCTTATAAAAGATATTTGCTCCTAAAAGAATAAAACTCGATAAGTATATATTAGAATTTCTATATAAACAAAGTACTTGATAGTTTTTGTTTACATATAAACAGCATAGTGAACACACTAAATGGGTCCAAATTGCCATATTGACATCAATTTCTTATAATCATAGGCACTACTTATACACATATATTCAATAGGAGACAACTTTGTGGCCTTGAAAACATCTGGAAAAAAAAATATCAAAGAACACGACAGACTGGTAAAGATTTTTAATAGTACTCTCATCATGTCTTGGTGTACACAACTTGTGCAAGCTCACTTGTGTCATTTATTGGTGTCAATAAAACAACACTTATGATTACACATTTTTTAGATGTACAACTTTGAATGTTGTTGTTTCATAATGTTTTGTTTTTTAGGATAAAGGCTGTAATTATAAGTGTTGTTATATGAACACCAAGACATGACAAAAGTTAGCATGAATTATTCATATGAGCAACATTGCTAGTAGGTACCTTCAGGTTGTACATGAGCAGAGAATTCACGTAACAATGGACGGTATGCAACCACACTTAAACCCGATGGATGCACCGCCTGTTTGAAACGTAGCAGGAAACCCCACATGTGGCTGCAAAAATCAGCAGAAACCAACCAAAGAAGTAAGCAAAATGAACCCGATCACATTGTTTTAGCTAAACTAAGAATGTAGAGAAAAGTACCTAGGGCGACTTGCCAGTATCCAAATGGTAGTGCTCCTATAGTGGACGACCCTGATGATGTTTCTACAGCAACATAGGGAATAGAGGAGAACGAAGCTTTGGACATATTGTGATACAGAACTCGATCCAAGCAATTACATTGTTCTTTTGTAAAAGGTCACTTTAGCCTCCTATGAAAGAACCACTTTAAGTTTGTTTAGTGTTAATTTCCCTCATAGAAAATCACAGATGCTAGTATATAATGAGTAACCACAAATAAGCTTAGATTAAAAATATAGTAATAATCAGTGATAAAAGAGGCTTTTTGAAACAATCATTCAACTCCCATCCAACATCTACAAAAAGAACGACATAAGTCATTTAAAACCAAATGGATAGGAGTATCAAGAAATGCATATCTCAAATTATACAACTGGAAACAACTAACACTTGATATTAATGAAATAACTGATACATATAAAGCTTCAAATTGAACCTGAAAAAAAGGAAATATGAATTAGGTAATAACTACGCGTACTTTAAAAGTCATACACATGTAACAAATACCAATTAAAGAGCAGTCAAAGTACGCCAATTGACACATTTATCAGCAACTAAAAAACTTTTGACAGTTGAATCTTATACAAATAACAAAGATGGCTAAAATTGAGCTTAAACACTATTTCAACTATAAAAAAGACCAACTAATGTCGTAATCCCAAGTAACAGAATTAGTAACAATATGAAATAAAAACCATCCGGGCTTAGCTTGGATGGCCACCTCTTGGGATAGGCCTCACCTTTGGTGCAGGTTCGATTCTCAGGGGGGACGGGGTTTTCCCGGATATTATACATACTTCTGTTCCACTTGTGGGGTCTTCCCCTTGTGGGGCAGGGGGTCCCCTACTACAGTCTGCTGGGTAGGGTGTATAATAAAATCGATTGGGTCGTCACAGGGAAGATCGAGACCGGGTTTCCTCGTTGCGTGTGTAGCGTAAGTGGTGTGTTAGCCACTGATCTAGGCCGTTAAAAAAAAAAGTAACAATATGAAATAAACATAAACCGCCTAAATTTTTATCCTCCTCGAATCGTCACATAACAATGCTTTTTCAAAAGTTTGAGATACTTCAGGAAATAATAACATTTTTTTTTTGAAAGGCATGAAATAATAACATTTACAAAGATGTATCACATGTTTAACATCTGCAACAACCTTGGTATAAACTGCTGCTAATCATCATAATAATATCAATTATTATGATGATTATAATATGACAAACAACTCCTAAGAGAAAGTATATAAGATTTAATGATCATAAACTAATACATATTACAAAGTATTCCCATTTAATATAGTAGGACACAACAATATCATTCGACAACAACATGTGAAAACACAAAGGCAACAAAATATATTACCGTGGACAACATGAAACAACAAATACAGATTTAAAGTGCAAAGGTAGCTTCGAATACAACCTGAAAAAAGGAAACACAAATTGGATAATAAGAACATGTACACCAACAACATCCACTTGACAAATATTGCTAGTTAGAATCTGTGTATCGAAAAATGTATGCAAAAAACTATATTTTAAATGTAAATAACAATACTTTATCCCAAAAAATAAAACTTTATGAAATAAAAGATTAACCTCAACCATCACAAAACTGATAATTCACTCTTTTCTTCAACCATGACAGATAAATGTCTGAAAAGCAAATGCATTAACATAGCCGTTAACAAATCAACAATCAACAACAACATATTAAAGGAAAACTGAAATACAATTTAAAAATCAAAACAGGATACCAAATAAATATAGCACTTGTTATAAAACAGGAAAACTGAAAATACAATTTATATGTTAATCAATAACCCATCATTATTCATCCAAATCTCAAAATGTCAATAAATAAATAAAATGGAACATTTAATTCCATCATCGTCCTCAACTGGAACCATGTGTGTTTGTAAATGTATTGATTTTGTAGTAGTAGACATACCTTTATTGAATCGTCTTAAAATCTGTCTAAATCGAGCCATTCTCAAATCCTCGGTACTGCAGAACCCTAAAAGCACAGATGTAATCAATGGTCGTTTGAATTCAATGATAGTTTAGAACATTTGTAGCTCTGATTATGGTATCCACAAAAGAAAAAAATAAACTATTACAAAATTACTCGTTTGATAAAAGTGAACGTTTCAAAAAAATCACTGCAACCCTAAATCGTTTCAGAGAACCGAAAACTCCAATTCGTTGCAGATTAGCAAACGCTCCAACCCTAAATCGTTTAATAGACTGTACCTTGAAGGGATCAGATTATCCGGTGACGTGCCGTTCTTCGGATGGAAGGAATTCAATTTATAAATTTAGCATAATAACAATAACACTAATAATATGAATATTATTAAATATAGATCATGAGATAAGTTACCTGCTGAAGTCAAATTAAACATTAACCATATTGATTCTGAAAAAACGGGCCCATGATGATAATAAGAATGAATGACAAAGTATGCAGAATGCCATTATCTTATAATTGTATGTGTATGTTACTTTGACAGATTTTCATCAATTACAGAGAAAATGAGAGTTAAGAAGTAAGAACAAATATGTTTAATCTTCTTTCTCAATAAAGAAACTGTAGACTTTCGGCTAAAATAACATGAACTTTCCAGTACTACTTGCAATTATGTAATTCTACAGTTAAAGAAAATAATTTACTAAACTAAATGTCTGAAATAATTGATTCAACTAATTTACTTCCGTAACTAAAATAAACGATGACACATGACGACTTTTTCAAAAGCAATCTGAAACATATAAGAGGTCAGCGAATACCACAGCGGATATGAGGGGTTTCATTTTGAATCGACATATACTGTAATTAATCTGCTGAAACCCTAATTCATGACCACATGTTTATTCGAAATATCACATTGAAATACAAATAGGAAATACAACCAAATTAGAGTAATTGCCCATTTTCCTGTATCGATTAACCGACACCGGATTCCATGCCGGCTGTCAGATTCGAATCAAATCTGAGATTTTATAGAAAATTCATATATCCAGATTCGAAATCATGTAACGGATTAATTAGTTGGTACTGCGAGGCCGTTTATGGCCGTCGTCGGCACTAATCACCGGAAAAGAAGATGTGGGTGTGTGAAGTTGGAGGAGATACGCTATGCAGTTGGAGGAGATCAGTTCCTTTTTTTGGCGTAATTATAAGGCTAGGCGAATAGGATTGAGCCACTTGTCATTTTGTAGTAATTATAAATTAAAATAATCAGCTAATCTGAGATTAACATGTGGATTTTAGTTAATGACGGATTAGGTGGTGGCGACACGTGTCAGTAGGTTACTAAACTAAATGTCTGAAATAATTGATTCAACTAATTTACTTCCGTAACTAAAATAAACGATGACACATGACGACTTTTTCAAAAGCAATCTGAAACATATAAGAGGTCAGCGAATACCACAGCGGATATGAGGGGTTTCATTTTGAATCGACATATACTGTAATTAATCTGCTGAAACCCTAATTCATGACCACATGTTTATTCGAAATATCACATTGAAATACAAATAGGAAATACAACCAAATTAGAGTAATTGCCCATTTTCCTGTATCGATTAACCGACACCGGATTCCATGCCGGCTGTCAGATTCGAATCAAATCTGAGATTTTATAGAAAATTCATATATCCAGATTCGAAATCATGTAACGGATTAATTAGTTGGTACTGCGAGGCCGTTTATGGCCGTCGTCGGCACTAATCACCGGAAAAGAAGATGTGGGTGTGTGAAGTTGGAGGAGATACGCTATGCAGTTGGAGGAGATCAGTTCCTTTTTTTGGCGTAATTATAAGGCTAGGCGAATAGGATTGAGCCACTTGTCATTTTGTAGTAATTATAAATTAAAATAATCAGCTAATCTGAGATTAACATGTGGATTTTGGTTAATGACGGATTAGGTGGTGGCGACACGTGTCAGTAGGTTACTAAACTAAATGTCTGAAATAATTGATTCAACTAATTTACTTCCGTAACTAAAATAAACGATGACACATGACGACTTTTTCAAAAGCAATCTGAAACATATAAGAGGTCAGCGAATACCACAGCGGATATGAGGGGTTTCATTTTGAATCGACATATACTGTAATTAATCTGCTGAAACCCTAATTCATGACCACATGTTTATTCGAAATATCACATTGAAATACAAATAGGAAATACAACCAAATTAGAGTAATTGCCCATTTTCCTGTATCGATTAACCGACACCGGATTCCATGCCGGCTGTCAGATTCGAATCAAATCTGAGATTTTATAGAAAATTCATATATCCAGATTCGAAATCATGTAACGGATTAATTAGTTGGTACTGCGAGGCCGTTTATGGCCGTCGTCGGCACTAATCACCGGAAAAGAAGATGTGGGTGTGTGAAGTTGGAGGAGATACGCTATGCAGTTGGAGGAGATCAGTTCCTTTTTTTGGCGTAATTATAAGGCTAGGCGAATAGGATTGAGCCACTTGTCATTTTGTAGTAATTATAAATTAAAATAATCAGCTAATCTGAGATTAACATGTGGATTTTAGTTAATGACGGATTAGGTGGTGGCGACACGTGTCAGTAGGTTACTAAACTAAATGTCTGAAATAATTGATTCAACTAATTTACTTCCGTAACTAAAATAAACGATGACACATGACGACTTTTTCAAAAGCAATCTGAAACATATAAGAGGTCAGCGAATACCACAGCGGATATGAGGGGTTTCATTTTGAATCGACATATACTGTAATTAATCTGCTGAAACCCTAATTCATGACCACATGTTTATTCGAAATATCACATTGAAATACAAATAGGAAATACAACCAAATTAGAGTAATTGCCCATTTTCCTGTATCGATTAACCGACACCGGATTCCATGCCGGCTGTCAGATTCGAATCAAATCTGAGATTTTATAGAAAATTCATATATCCAGATTCGAAATCATGTAACGGATTAATTAGTTGGTACTGCGAGGCCGTTTATGGCCGTCGTCGGCACTAATCACCGGAAAAGAAGATGTGGGTGTGTGAAGTTGGAGGAGATACGCTATGCAGTTGGAGGAGATCAGTTCCTTTTTTTGGCGTAATTATAAGGCTAGGCGAATAGGATTGAGCCACTTGTCATTTTGTAGTAATTATAAATTAAAATAATCAGCTAATCTGAGATTAACATGTGGATTTTGGTTAATGACGGATTAGGTGGTGGCGACACGTGTCAGTAGGTTACTAAACTAAATGTCTGAAATAATTGATTCAACTAATTTACTTCCGTAACTAAAATAAACGATGACACATGACGACTTTTTCAAAAGCAATCTGAAACATATAAGAGGTCAGCGAATACCACAGCGGATATGAGGGGTTTCATTTTGAATCGACATATACTGTAATTAATCTGCTGAAACCCTAATTCATGACCACATGTTTATTCGAAATATCACATTGAAATACAAATAGGAAATACAACCAAATTAGAGTAATTGCCCATTTTCCTGTATCGATTAACCGACACCGGATTCCATGCCGGCTGTCAGATTCGAATCAAATCTGAGATTTTATAGAAAATTCATATATCCAGATTCGAAATCATGTAACGGATTAATTAGTTGGTACTGCGAGGCCGTTTATGGCCGTCGTCGGCACTAATCACCGGAAAAGAAGATGTGGGTGTGTGAAGTTGGAGGAGATACGCTATGCAGTTGGAGGAGATCAGTTCCTTTTTTTGGCGTAATTATAAGGCTAGGCGAATAGGATTGAGCCACTTGTCATTTTGTAGTAATTATAAATTAAAATAATCAGCTAATCTGAGATTAACATGTGGATTTTGGTTAATGACGGATTAGGTGGTGGCGACACGTGTCAGTAGGTTACTAAACTAAATGTCTGAAATAATTGATTCAACTAATTTACTTCCGTAACTAAAATAAACGATGACACATGACGACTTTTTCAAAAGCAATCTGAAACATATAAGAGGTCAGCGAATACCACAGCGGATATGAGGGGTTTCATTTTGAATCGACATATACTGTAATTAATCTGCTGAAACCCTAATTCATGACCACATGTTTATTCGAAATATCACATTGAAATACAAATAGGAAATACAACCAAATTAGAGTAATTGCCCATTTTCCTGTATCGATTAACCGACACCGGATTCCATGCCGGCTGTCAGATTCGAATCAAATCTGAGATTTTATAGAAAATTCATATATCCAGATTCGAAATCATGTAACGGATTAATTAGTTGGTACTGCGAGGCCGTTTATGGCCGTCGTCGGCACTAATCACCGGAAAAGAAGATGTGGGTGTGTGAAGTTGGAGGAGATACGCTATGCAGTTGGAGGAGATCAGTTCCTTTTTTTGGCGTAATTATAAGGCTAGGCGAATAGGATTGAGCCACTTGTCATTTTGTAGTAATTATAAATTAAAATAATCAGCTAATCTGAGATTAACATGTGGATTTTGGTTAATGACGGATTAGGTGGTGGCGACACGTGTCAGTAGGTTACACGGTTTGTAAAAGGTAAAGAAGAGACGTAATGTAACAAAATTGTGTAATATTATGCAAATTCATATTCCTCACCCTTTAACTTAATTGGCATACAACTTGCCACGTAGGCTCTCCCACAAACAGCATCATCCATGATCCATTCATCTCCTCTTCAAATTCTTCCAAATTATCCACCTTTTCTAAATCTTTAAACCGATAAAACCACCACAAACCATCATGTCGACTACCACCATAGTCGCTACTAGCATAAACCTTCAAAAACATCCCACTAATATATCAACATTCTTCACAAAACTACCATCATCATCATCATCATCAACATTAAACCTCTTTAAAACTACAAAACTAACCACCACCAAACTCCATGTTTCTTCACCAACAAACAACTCTCCACTGTCCACCACACAACAACCTAAATCCCAAGAAACAATTTATTTTGATGGTGGGGCCCACTATGGAGATTTAGTTGCAAATCTTGTACTTGGTTTCACTCTTGTTTGGCTTCCACTCACTTTAGCTGCAGTTCTTAGAGGCTTTTTCTTGAGATACCGGTTCACAAACTTGCGGGTCACTGTTATATCCGGGTTAACGGGTCAAGATAGAAGTGATTTTTCATATAAAGTTATTAAAGATGTTCAAGTTGTACCAAGATTTATTGGTGAATGGGGTGACGTCATCATTACTTTAACTGATGGTACTAAAGTTGATTTGAGAAGTGTTCCTAGGTTTAGAGAGATTGCTAAATATGTTTCATCAATGTCTTCATCTGCTAATGAGTCCGAGTTGAAATCTTCACTACAAGATAATGCTAGTAAAGGCTTTTGATCAACTAAAAAGTATGTACATTGGTGGTGTTTCATATATAAATTTGTTGATTTTAATCATGATTCTCAGTTGGTATACTAGTATTTCTTTTAAGCTAATTACTTGATATTAAGTTATATGTTCAATAACCGTTAGTTATATATGATAACTAGAGTTAAATGATGATTGATGATATGAAAAACCGATATATATCTAATGAAAACGAGTCATTCATGGCATCTTTTCACGGACAATTCGGGTTATTTCCGGGTCCTTCAAAAAAGATATGGTTACCCCAATTGTCAGTATACCCTTTTCTAACATCATAACAATTCGGCTTCTCTGCTAATACTGTGACGACCCGGGAATTTTCGATCAAATTTAAACTTAATCTTTATATGATTTCGATACGATAAGCAAAGGGTATATTGTTGAGTCTAGAAAATTTTGAAACAATGTTCATATATTCAATTGACCTTCTACTGCTCCCGATGATTCACGAACCATGGCTTGTAAATATGTGTATATATATAAATAACATGAACATTAATAAACTATTATATACATTTATTGTTATAAATAAATATGTACAATAAAATAAATTGTAATAAAAACTATTATTTTATATGTATATTTCTTGTATATATATATATATATATTAATATTTAATTTAATTATTTAATATATAATTATGTGCGTAGTAAATTTTGTTATTTAAAACTGTTTATATATATACATAGTGTATATTAAATATAATTAATTTTGAGCTTAAATGTAAATGTCTGTAACTTTCGGTTGACGTTTAATTATTTTTAAAATAGGTCTAATATATATATATGAAGTTTTAAAATTAAAGTTGTTCCAAAATTTGATTAAAAAGATAGTAGTTTTGATAGATATTTTTTTTTACCTTTTCAATCTAAGTTTTCGTACTCCGTACATATAAATTGGAACTGAAAAGAAATAATTATCGAATCTTTTTTATCAGGTTTTAAACAGTAAATGACTGAAATAATTAAATATATTTAATCTAAAAATTTGGAATTTTTCGGAACACTTTTATATTTTAACTGTTTAGCAATGGGCACGAGTTAATACCCGAGCTAAGTGTCGGTAAGCTATAGACGATTGGATTTATGAGATTTTATATTTTACTGTTTCTAATTGCAATCACTTTCCTTGTCCCTTCATTTGAGTAATAATTGATTATTATACTATTATTATATTATTATATTAAATATTAAGAAATATGAATCTGTGTATAGATATGTATATTGATGCCATTGCAAAGGAATCACCACCCTTTTTTTTTCCTCTCTCTTTTCCCTCTTATTTCTTCTTCTTCTTTTCTTAATCATGTATATAACCGATCAACCCAAACAAAACCCACTTAAGTTGCTTGAACCGAAGTCTAGTGAAATCAAGTGTGCAAGATGAGAAAACGAGCTGCTGCTATACTAATACGACTGTCGTGATAATCAAACCCATTTAAACCATCATAAAAGAATTGTGTTGCTCGTTCATTACTTCCATTTTTCTGTCCAGTTTCAGCCGAGAACCATCACCCCACTTCCACCCTATTCGCCACCATAAACCACCATCAATCATCATTGAAGAACACCCAAACCACCACCTATAGTCGAAGACCTGCAAGTTTGCAGCTGTTGTTATTTTTCGGTTTCGTACCATCAAAGAACCACCACTCCACCACGAACCTCCACAAAAACACGATCACCAGAGTTCCATCTTCCACCTTCAAACACCATTAAAGCACCTGCAGGCACTGTTACAGTCGTAAACCACCACCATCTCGTTATGTATATTTTTTTTCTGGTCTAATCGATACCCTAGTGAACCAACCAAAAACCTTCCTAGTGAAACCCATAAACTAATTATTTTGATTGTTACTACTGTTAATCATTTTCCTGTTTAATAGCCAACACCCACGAAATCTTTTGATTATTATTAACCTACAAATCATTCACTATTATTAACAACCAACGAGAACCACAACCACCATGACTGATAACTGCAGCTGCTTACTTCTTTTTCTGTCATGAAAGACCAACCACGATCACCTGCACTGTTTCTTTTTTTTCTGTTTTCTATTCCTATTCGTAATGAAGATAATGGTGGAGATGTTAACGATGAAGATGATACTCGGATCGTGATGATACTTAATGATGTTACAGCGAGTTATTGAAGATGATGATGATTCGTGAATGGTAAACTGTGATGACGATTATGATGATGATGAGATGACGATGTATGAAAGGAATGATGATTCACGATTAGGTTTATGTTGACGGTTGGGATAAAAGATGATGATAATGGACTGTATTTGTTATCGGGCCGTTTAAATGTTTCAATTGTTGTTGGGCCAAAAGTTGTAAATTTCTGTTGGGCCGGACAGGAGATACGGTATATATATATATTTTGAAACTGATTTAAATCAGCAAAGTAACAATAGACAAATGGTTTAGGGGTGTTTCGTGTAAGCGAGAGGTCCTGAGTTCGAGCCCAGGCAGTGGCGTTTTGTTTTTAAGAGCTTGTCATCAAATGTTGTACTTTGTTATTTTACTACCATTACTATTATTGTTATTATTATTAGTTATCATTTATTATTATTAACATGATTATAATTACAATTATTATTATTATTATTATTATAATTATTATTATTATTATTATTATTATTATTATTATTATTATTATTATTATTATTATTATGACTAATATTATTATCATTAATAGTAATATCATTTTTATTGATATTATTATTATTATCACATCATTATTAGTAATATAAGAATTATTATAATTAATATTATCATTATTAGGGATTTAATCATTATTATTATTCTTATTAGGAGTATCATTATTAGAAAAATTATCATTTGTATTAAAAGTAACATTAATATTTAAAATTATCATTTTTATTATTATTATTAATATTATTAAAGTTAGTATTATTATTAAAATTATCATTTTCCATTTTTATTAGAATTATCATTATTTTATCATTATCATTATTATTATCATTATTTTATTAATATCATAATAAACAAATGGTATTTATAAAAAAAAAATAATAATTTATTTTTACATACATCCTAACTATATTAATATTACATATTGATTTAAATAAAATGTTATTATTATAAAATATTAACTAAGTTATATATAATAGATAAATACCTTTTAATATAATCATATATATAATTATCTAAAATATATAAAATAGGTATAATTAAACTATTTATTAATATAATATACAAATTATAAAGTATATTAATATTAATATATAAAACTTGTTTAAATGTTATTATATGTGTTAATATATATATAAATGATATAGGTTCGTGAATCCAAGGCCAACCCTGCATTGTTCAATATAGACATATGTATTTTTACTACAAAATACATTAGGTGAGTTTCATTTGCCTTTTTACCCTTTATATTTTTGAGCTGAGAATACATGCGCTGCTTTTATAACTGTTTTAGGAAATAGACACAAGTATCTAAAATTACATTCTATGGCTGGATTATTAAATCGAATATGCCCCTTTTTAGTCTGGTAATCTAAGAATTAGGGAACAGACACCCTAATTGAAGCGAACTCTAAAGATAGATCTATTGGGCCCAACAAGCCCCATCCAAAGTACCGGATGCTTTAGTACTTCAAAATTTATATCATGTCCGAAGGAGGATCCCGGAAATGATGGGGATATTCTTATATGTATATTGTGAATGTCGGTTACCAGGTGTTCAATCCATATGAATGATATTTTTGTCTCTATGCATGGGACGTATGTTTATGAGAAATGGAAAAATAAAAATCTCGTGGTCTATTAAAATGATGAAAATGATTATTTATGTTAAACTAATGAACTCACCAACCTTTTGGTTGACACTTGAAAGCATGTTTATTCTCAGGTATGAAAGAAATCTTTCGCTGTGCATTAGCTCATATTAGAGACATTACTTGGAGTCATTTATGACATATTTCAAAAGACGTTGCATTCGAGTCGTTGAGTTCATCAAGATTATTATTAAGTCAATTATAGTTAGATGTATTATGAAATGGTATGCACGTTGTTAACTTTCGATGTAATGAAAGATTGTCTTTTCAAAAACGAATGCAATGTTTGTAAAATGTATCATATAGAGGTCAAGTACCTCGCGATGTAATCAACTGTTGTGAATCGTTTATAATCAATATGGACTTCGTCCGGATGGATTAGGACGGGTCTTCACAGTTGGTATCAGAGCGGTGGTCTTAGCGAACCAGGTCCTGCATTAGTGTGTCTAACTGATAGTCGTTAGGATGCATTAGTGAGTCTGGACTTCGACCGTGTCTGCATGTCAAAAATTTTGCTTATCATTTTTATCGGAAATTATCTGCTTATCATCCTTAGGAAATTACCTGCTCATTATTCCTAGTCTAGACACGTTTTACTGCATTGACTGCATGAATAGTGTATAGACAAAAATTCATATCTTAGCGTATCTGACAATTCATATCTTAGTGTATCTGTTACTGTAGACCTTGCCTGTTATCTCTCGTAAAATTCTCCTTAATTTAAGGGATCCTGGTACTATATATATCTATGAAAATTATGCATTGAGAATACCATCTAACTATCAATTGTTGTCACTAAACTCTTCATACCAAAAATCTTTCCTGAGATCGCGTAAGATGGCCTCTACGAATCGACCAAGTTCCTCTGACTCCGAAGACAGCGTAACAGGAGCACACTAACCAATTAACTACTGTGATTACTGGAGAAAATGGGGGTGGGTTCGCGACATACTCACCCTATGGAGAAAGGAAGAAGGTACTCCATATCATGAATCAAATCTACTACCTAACCTTGGAGTACTTGACCCGCTCACCGGCGAACCCGTTCGCAACACCGTTTATACCCTATTTGCAAGAATTTTTCGTCTTGAAGCTACCATTAACGAACTAGAGAAGATATCCGACCTCTACCTCACACTGATAAACAACCAGGGTTAGTAGAAGAAGTTAGAGAACTCCGCGCTCGAGTACTAACTTTAGAGAGCACGGTGTACAATTTGCAATCACCAACAGTATCACCAACACCAGTAATATCACCAGCCTCAGCACCAATGGCACCAGTACCACCAACAACCCAAGTTTCAACAATCCATGCCCAACATCTCATTCTGTATCTCGAGTATAATTATCGTTCCACGAATCATTCTACATCATTTATCTTCGTTCGACATGACGATTATGTAAACTCTAATGTTTTAGAGATTATGTATCATAATTCTAATCGTAAAACTGATGAGTTTAATATCACATTGACTCATTAAATCCATGAATACGTCTGAAGAAAATATATATGTATATATATGTTTTCATAAAGATTGTAATTAAAATTCTTTTGTACCAACTGTTAATGGTGAAAATATTTTAACGGGTAGGTAATACCTGAGGAATATTTAGATTTCACATTAATAAGTTACACTGTACATTCTTCGAATCGGATTCAATGGTCAATTACCATCCTACCTACATCTATCGATATACGAATCCGTTCACCACAGAATAACCATTTTCATTCAAATTCAATTTCATATTTGGATTTTAACTTACCAGAATCCAACAAGTGGCATAATGAAGAAATAATGGACACAATAAAAATTGATTAGAAACAGACTAATTAACAATATGAAATTTTGTTAAGAAACCACGTTAACTGTTCCAGGTAACTGTTCCTAGCTAACTGATTACATTCTATTTATCGCATTTTATTTATTGCAATTTAATTATCGCAATTTACATTCTCGCAATTTTATTTATCGTCATTTAATTTCTGTTATTTACTTTACGCATTTAATTTATCGTCATTTAATTTCTGTTATTTATTTTACGCACTTTAAATATCGGGACACGTATACAAGGTTTTGACATATCATATCGTCGCATCTATATATATTATTTGGAATCACTATAGACACTCTATATGCAGTAATGATCGAGTTCTCTATACAGGGTTGAGGTTGATTCTATAATAATATATATACTTTGAGTTGTGATCGAGTCTGAGACATGTACACGGGTCACGATACGTATTAATCAATTCGAATATTATATATTAAACTATATATGAATTATTGGACTGTTAACTGTGGACTATCGACTGTGGACTAATAATATTGGACAATTAAAATGAATTAAAATACTGATTATAACATATGAAACTAAACAATACTTCAAGTTGCCACTTGATTTCGTCTTAAACATCATTTGTATCTTCACGATTACATTCTGCATTCAAACCTTTCATTATTCTTGAAAACACCTCAATCGAGAGGATGAACCAACCGCACTTTATTTACGTGAGAAAAGATTGATGCATATAGTTATGCACCTGAAAACACTCGGAACCTGAGTAAACGTTTAACACGTAGCTGTGCTAATTCCTTTAGCGTTATTATTACCAAAAATAACTTTGCATCTGCTGTTCGAGATAGCCAGTTTTGTCACAGCTCCAGCAAGACAACTTCGACTTTTCGTACGAAACAACCTTATTATAACGTTGATATATACGCGTGCTCTTTTATTGTTACCAGGGAACCTTTCATATTCCACCATATTACCATCAGCGTTTAATCATCTAAAAACACAATTTTCCTAAAACCACCTCGGATTAATAACAGATGATTCAGATATCATAGCATTAAATGCAGAGGAAACAGAAAATTGGTAGATGGTCTAAACGACCAAAAGTTTGATGATAAAGAAAGGAGTGTTAGGAACGCTCGATAGAAAATTTGGTACTGAAAAACAGATTGAGCTAATCATGAAGGAGACCATGGACAAATACAAGAACCAAACCCTATATTCAAAGAATCCACGTAATTATGGATCCGATGAAATCTTTAGAGAATATCTTGCTCCGAATTCATGTTAAAATCTTGCGGAAAATTTTTCCTCATCAACCTTCGAACTTAGAAATTCCAAAATATCATCATAAATATCTTCGATATTTCTGAGGATATTTTCATAAATATTCTTGTCCGAAATTATCTACCTCTTCGTGTTTTCTGTTTTCCATTATATTAGAAACTTCTGTAAAATCTAAGTATAAATCATGAATGAATTGTGGAGAAGTGTTGGGAATTGAAGCATGAGTATAACGACCCTCATTTTTCCATTCTATATTTTTTCAATATTAAATGCCCAAACAATATAATTAAAACTTAATGATCAAACTTTAATCAACAATTGTTAAGTGTTAAGAGTTAGAAAACATATTAATTAACTTTGTGCAATAATTGACAAGTTAATAAAAGATGAAAATAATAAACTGTTAGTCGACACTCGCTACTAATTAAAATTTATGCATTTATGTAATATTATAACTAATAACCTGTAAGTAATAAATAAAAAGTGACATTTATATAAATAATAAAACAATTGGGAACTAAATATATACAAGTCATGAATTAGTAAAAAGAAAATAATACTTATCAATGTAGTAAATGTAAAAATAATAATAGTAATAATAATGAGACTAAAGAATCTTAAACCATTACATCCTTATGTTGACTAAAAATAAGGTATAAACTAGTACCACCTATTGTTGACTAAAAAAAAAAAAATTATAAAACTCATTTTATCAACTTTATTTTCACTATAAATAGCACCCATTTGTTTCATTTCAACTCACACCTCAAAACACACTCTCAACTTGAAAGAAACTCTCCCAAGTCTCAGCAACTATTTTTTTGTAAGTCCCCTAATTAATTTATATAGTTTTTATTAAGTTTTTATATAGTTTTATGCTAGTTTTTATGTTAAAAACTAATTAAATACGAAATTAATTTTAATAAAAAATGTAAATACATGATAATTAGTGTTAAGTATCCTAATGTCTATAAAAATTAGTTTCATGAATTATAAAGTCGGAATAGTATTTATTAAAAATCAAAAACTGATTTTTTTTTATAAACCGAAATACATAAATGATTTTTATTAAATAGTAAACGAATTTTTTTGTAAAATTTTATTTTAGTCGCTTGCTATATCATATGTAAGGGTAATTATAAATTTTTTTTATAATTAAATTCGCATGTTTAATATTTAATTTGAATTTTCTTCTGAAAACGCTACAGTACCCGATTAAACTGTTTTTTATAATAAAATGAAATTACATGTTACAGCAGGTTTTTAACCATGATAACTATTAAAAACTACTTAATAACTATTAATAAAGTTATAAAAATATTTGTAGAATTAATGGTTATGTATTTCTATTTAATTTTTTTTATTAAAACTAAAAACTACACAATAGTATGATTAAATAGTTAAACTATTTATATAAATGTATAAATAATTTTTCTGACTTTTTTGTAACATTATAAGCATAGAAAAAATATTGGTTGAATTAATTTGGTTCATTTAATAATTAATTCCTTATAAACTTTGTATTATTACAAACCGAAAGGAAAATGGAAAATAAATACTTAAACACCATAACAAAAATCTATAAATTTTTCTTAAGCTTATTTTGATCAGTAGAACATAAGAAAAATATAAAATGTGATGTTTAATTTGTTTACCTATTTATTTACATTTTAGCTATTAAAACAATAATAAAAAGTGTTATTTAATACACAAAACTTAATATTAATGTGTATAAAAATTTTATTATGTTTTATACATATTACCTACTGATATTAAATCAATATTACACTTGTTAATATTATTAGATAATTAATTGATGCTATTATTGATCTAAAACAAAATTTAAAATAAATATATATATGTATCCTTACATATATATAATATTTATATATATTGAAACACTTATAAGTAAAATAACTAAAGTGTTGTATTCCTATACACACCTAAAAACATATTGGATCGGTATATTAGACTTGTATAGATCTTAAACTTTCTCGATGTGGATGGAAGCTCGAAAGTCTTAGGTGGAGGGTCTGGATTGACCAATTTAACGGATCCTAGTGCTCAGAAACCTAATGACCTGAAAAGTCCATTTTAAATTGAAAGTGGGTAGATTGGAAGCTTGTCTAATATGCAAAAGCCTTTCCAAAACGATAAACAATCTTTAAACTTACTACACACGAAAATACTTAAACTTATCTTCATACGGGCAAAACATCTAAACTATTCTCAACTTATTCTTAGGTTGACTTATCTTGTGCTTCGATCATCCATACATTCTCTTTAAGGACTACCTTACTTCATCGAATTACTAAGGTGATTTTTATAGCCCCACTTTACTTGAGCTCAATTTACTTTTTATACTTATTGAGGTGAGACACATGCTGCTTTTACTATTTACAATTTAGACACAAGTACCAACTAAAACTATGCTATACCCGGCTATGTCCGACTAAGTCCCTACAGTGATATTTTTAGGTGCTGCGGCATGCTTAGTTATTGGGGGTAGGCCTATCGGGAGTAACGTCCCCGATACATTTGATGTTATCTTTGTATTGCTTGATAATGAAATTAAACTGACAAGTAGAACTAACTTGTCATGGGGCAAACTTGAACGTTTAGTCTAAATATCACGCACTGGCATAACTTTTTGATCCTGCGGGAGATCAACCTTACAAATTAAATCTTGTGGTCTAAAACAAACGGTCAAACTTATTTGTTAAACCTATGAACTTCACTCAACCTTTTGGTTGACACTTTAGCATGTTTTGTCTCAGGTGCTGTTTGATTCAAGCTCTTATACTTACTGCTTATGTGATGCTACTTGGACATAGGATCAAGAGATATCGCATTTATTACTTCTGCATGTGAACATTTCCATTATTGTTATTCCTATCATTGTAACTACGTTTCATTTTCCGCTGCGTGCTCAATAAAGTTTGTTTTATCATTTAGTATTGTTCTCGTATATTATAATATGTTGGTTGATTTGATATTAAGTCACATTTCACCCAGGCCCTAACTGGGGGTGTGACAGATTGGTATCAGAGCAAACCAGGCTGTTATAGAGAACCAGGATTGCATTTTTATGTGTGCCTTACTTGTTAGCTAGGGTGCCTTAGCAATCTAGGAAACTATAACCTTTCCTGCCTTAGACTTAAAGCACTTAGGATTGTCGTATAATCTTAACAATTATGCTTTAATAAACTTGACTCAAAGATTCTAATCAAGGTCTCTTTCCTAATGATAGGATGTCAAGCTCAAGCGTTAACAAGCCCAACAAAGCAACTCACAACCCTACCACCGAAGTAGGTGTTGGACACTCTTCAACTTCGAGACCAGTTCGAAGTCCTCTTTATAGTCCTGCTTCACCACCGCTGAATTATAGCCCGAATACTATTTTAGATTCACATGGGTCTCCTCAATACTACCCAACTCCGAGAACCCAAGATAAGGGAAAACGGCATGAAGAAGTTGGTCCATCAAGGAAGAGAGCCCGATCTCCTTTTTATGATGGTCCTAAGTATGAAATCATGAGATTACGAAACGATACCGAGAGAAACATTGGAGGTCTACTTCGCCACATGGAAAGAGTGGATCGTCGAATGAAGAAACTTATGAAAGAAAACGTCGAGCTAAGAAAGGAGTTGCTGATGCTAAAGTGCGAGGAAGAACGCAACACTCGCTGGGGAAAGCAATCACTTGCTTACCTCAAGGAGGATGTTGATGTCCGAATGAAAATGGAGAAAGGTCGAGTCAACGAACAACTTGCCATAAGAGAGTACAACACTAATGCCGTAAACAGTCGTGTTACCAACCTTTATGACAACTTCGAGTATCTCTATGAGAAACAAAAGACGAAAAATGAGAAAGTTGAGGAGTTTATGAAGAAGGTTGGAGACGAAATATGAAGACTACTTCAATCTTAATATTTCCTAGTTATTTTTCCTATTTTCCATCTATGTAAAGGCTGTGCCTTAAACAATTTCTATTTCCGAATCGTGTAATAAAGGCTTATTTAATGCCTCGTTCTAATAATATAAAGTGTTTTATTAATATCATGCGATATCAATACTTTAGTTTATTCATACTTGTGATTACTCAAACTTATAACTTGGTAAACTTATCAAACATATGTTCACTTTTATGTAGTGACATCATGGTTCGTTCAGCTGCACCTCCCGTTAACAACGTTGTGTTAACTACTGAGCAATTCCAACAGTTACTCGCTGCTGCCCAAGGCAACGCCCAAGCTAATCATGCTAATACTCAACCAAAACCTTGTTCCTACAAGGACTTTACAAACTGTCACCCTCCCGCTTTTAAGGGAAACGAAGAAGCTGTCGAACTAGTTCGTTGGTTCGAAAAGATGGAATCTATTTTCCGTATTTGCAACTGTGGTGATGATGATCGAGTAAAGTATGCCACTAGCTCGTTGGGTGGTAATGCTTTAACTTGGTGGACTGCTTATGCCAAGTCCGTAGGAATTGATAATGCTAATGCAATTCCATGGGACGAACTCAAAAGTATGATGGTCAACAAATTCTGCCCAAGGAGTCAAGTTCAGAAGCTTGAAGCTGAGTTCTGGGAACTCAGGGTCAAGGGTACTGACATTGAGAATTATACCAATCGTTATCTGGAGCTTTCTACTCTATGTCCTGAAATGTTTCCTACTGAAGCTAGAAGAATTGAGCGGTATATTGAAGGTCTTCCCGAGGATGTTCAAGGGAATGTTATTGCTGCTGAGAAGGTTACTTTGGATGCTGTGATTCTCATGGCACAAAATCTCATGTTGGCCAAGAGAAGAAGGGCGTCGGCCAATAAGCAAGTTGAAACCAAGGGTAATGATGGTAAGAGGAAGTTTGAGCCGTCTCAAGGTTCAACTCAGAATGTTAGTAAAAAGCTTATGGATAGTACAAGGACGAATTATAGGGGCACTTATCCTTTTTGTGTTCGTTGTGAAAGGCATCACCCGGGGCAGTGCACTGCCACTTGTTCGTTGTGTAAGAAAGTGGGACACGTAGCTAAGACGTGTAGGACTCCTCCAAAGAATAAATCTATTGTTCCTGCCAAAGCTCCTCCTACTTGTTATACTTGTGGGGAAAAGGGACACATTAGTCCAAATTGCCCTAAGAAGAGAGATAATCCTGCTACTGGAGCCAATACTACTGCTGCAAAGGGTCGTGCATTTGTTATTACTGCTGCTGAAGCCCGAGATGAAGATGAGGTCATCACGGGTACGTATCTCGTCAATAATTGCTACGCAACTATTTTATTCGATACTGGTGCCGACCGAAGTTACGTATCTAATGAATTTTGTACCCTATTTACTGAAAAGCCTCAACCCTTAGAAACTAAACGATTAGTAGAAGTAGCCAATGGAAAGATCATGAAAGTTGATAAAATTTATAAAAACTGCAACCTAATCTTAGCCAGCAAAGAATTTAAGATAGACCTTTTGCCGGTCGAGCTAGGAAGTTTCGATGTCGTAGTTGGAATGGATTGGTTACGTCCATTAAGAGCTGCGATCATGTGTTACGATAAAACCGTTCATGTTCCATTAGGAAATGGAGAGACTCTTATTATCCAAGGTGAAAAGAGTGGTTCCAATCTCAATATTATCTCCTGTATTAAAACCCGCAAATACCTTATGAAAGGTTATCCAGCTATTCTAGCCCACGTTAATCTGATTGAGAACACTCAAGGATCGTAAAACCAAACTTTAATACAACGTAAAACCCTGACTATCCAAATTCATGAGAACACTCAAGGACGTACCTACACTTATTCATATTATGAACAACGTAAAGTCTCGAGTAAGAGATATCGACTACTACTTCCAACTAAATTTCGGGACGAAATTTCTTTTGAGGTGTGGATAATGTAACATCCCGCGTTTTTCCGTTAAATTTATTTTAACACCGTCTTTTTTTTTTTAAATAATATCTTTCGTATTTAAATTCGTCGACTCCGTTGACGAACGTTCATAATACTCTCGTTATTTAATTATAACATCTCTCGTTAACTTGCGTTTTAAAAATATTCGATCGGTTAAATCCCGCACCCGCTTCTAAACTCGAGGGACTAAAATTGACACGGGGCAAACTAGTTGACTAGGTCAACTAGTCCACCCCAATCACCACCATTCAACCATCTCCCTCTCTCTCTCTTTCTCTCTAGCAAGAACACACACAAACCCCAACTTCATAAAATCATCATCTAAATTCGATCTAGGAGGCTTACAACAAAATAAATTACATATTTGGAATCCTTGCATCTTCCTCTTCGATTTCATACCAACCTCATCTCGTTTGGGTAACTTTCTAAAATCACTAGATTTTTGTGTTCTTGATGTTTTTAACTTATAAAGTTATTAATTAGTGTCTATGGCTCATTGTGATGTCGTGTATGTAATTTGTATGCTCGATTCGTTGTTTTTGGTGTAACTAGTTCAATATGAAAATTACTTGCTAAATCCTTGATTTTGGATGATCAAATGTTGTTAGATTGTTAAAGTGCATGTTTTAAAAGTGTTACTAGTATCATTAGTTTCATTTTGATGTATAGGTTGATTAAGGAAATTCCAAAAACATGATTATTGATTTTGAGATGTTTGACTAGGGTTTGATAGTTCTTGACATGAATTTTTGGATGCTTGAATGCCATGGAATGTTAATTATTAGTGTTTAGTTGTAATGTATGTTTCATTACCTTCAAAACGGCATATTATATGTGTGAATTGGTTTCCCGAAACTCAAATTGCATTTGAAGAACTTGAAACCTTAAAAATGAACGTTTAATGATCACTTGATGAGTTTTCGGCTATTATAAATGATGTTTTTGTTTGGTGAAACATGTTTAGTTGTGTTCCTTGTCAAAAGAGATTTCCAACGGTATAAGATACGTCTTCTAGTTGTTTACGGTTTGAGTTTTGCGTTTGTTTGAAAATTGACCAAGTCTTGAACAAGTGAAACAGGCCTGGGACCAGGCCACGGCCATTGTCGCGGCGCGACAGGCCTGGCCGCGGCGCGGCATAAGCCGTGCCCAGCTTCTGTCTCCAATGTCCATTTCACGTGAAATGTTTGATGACCTACGGACCTCCGATTCACATGAAACTTGTTCTAATATACTTGTATATGAATATTTAGCATAGAAAAATAGTTCGGGACCCGACCCGAACGCGTTGACTTTTTCGTTGACTTTGACCAAGTTTGACTTTTTGTCAAACTTAACCAATTAATTATGCAATCTTCCTAACATGCTTTTATACTTGTATCTTGCATGAAACTTGACAATTTGCTTCACATGCTATATTAATCGAGTCGTATTGAGCCATAGGACTAATTGAACATCTTTGACCCTTCGTGACTATCGTTATTGATACAACCTAATTGTTTAGGTCGAGACTAGCATTGTTCTTTGCACGTTTACTTGTTGAAGTACTATTTCACTCTTGCAATCAAAGGTGAGATCATAGTCCCACCTTTTCAACAACTTTTATACTTTTAAATCGTGGGCTGAGAAAACATATACTTTGTTACATCTTGTACTACTTACTTTTATGTTTTGAACACAAGTGTGAAAACAAACATTCCACGTGCGAGTTAGAACAAAAATGCCTCAATTCGATTATCATTAGTTACACTTGCAGGGTGTAAGCGAGAACTTATATTGTGTGGCCATACGGGTTTAACAAACCCTCATTCGGACGGTTCGCTACCGTTATGCGGATGAAATATATTTTTGTGTTTTAGTGCGGGTTCTAGCACTGTGTGATGGGGTAACGTTGGTTAAGTTTTGATAATTGAGTGCTCGCGTATAACAACACTTTTGGAATGCAAATGATTTGGATAATCTACGTTATGGAAATACAAAATCTTGTGGTTCAAAAACAACGTTTAATACTTACTAAACCTATGATTTCACCAACGTTTTTCGTTGACAGATTTCTATGTTTTTCTCAGGTCTTGCACGATATGTGATACATGCTTCCGCTCACTATTTGATACTTGCATTGGATGTCGAGTATACATGCATTACTTGGAGCGTCTTTTGACTTTACTTTAAACCGTGTCGCCTAGATTTCAAATGTACTTATAACCTTGTAACTTAACTTTTGGTTGAACAATTCTTGTAAACTTTGAAAACAATCCTTATTTTGAAATGAGGGCGACATATTTTGGTCAAACATTGTCATAAAGACTTATGACCAGGTAATGGGACCCACGTAGTCGACGCCGTCACTTGACGATTTGTCGGGGTCGCTACAACATACCCTGTTGCATGCTGCAAGCATACATTTGAAAGTATTATGTTCATCTTTATTTCTTATTGTTAAAGCTTCATAGTAGTCCTTATAATCAAACTGATTAGTCGTTATTTATACCTCATGGCCGCTGGTTGTGACATCTTTACTGGTACTGAATATCCTTCCAGATTTAGATATTGAAATAGATCTCAAAATGTCACTTGCAGTTGTTCTTCTAATTGGAATTGTACCATTTGGGCATGATTCACCCTTTGAACTCCATATCTGTTTGATTTCTGATTCCATTCCTGCATTATCATTTCCATTTGGTAATGATAGACAATGATAAACCTGTGTATATTATTGATTACAGTAGCCTCTATTTATAGAGTACATAATCCTAGAAAACCTAACGGACCGAGCCCACAATGCAATCGGGTCGGGCCAATAATACTAATACTCTAACACTCCCCCGCAGTCCGAACGGCGAAATCGCAAAAGTTTGGACTGGAGTTAACAAATAAACAAAAGTGACAATTTTTTTTCTTTGTTTGTTGCACCGAATAGAATGATATTCGCTGATTTGGTTGCATTGCTTGACTGCGTTTTCTTTTCCGTAGCGCTTTTTTTTTCTGTTACGCCGTGGCTTGCTTTGCTTAGCCTAAGGATTGAGCAGAACTTGGGCTTAGAACTTTTATCGCCGATACAATCTTCTTCAACGTTGCAAAACAAGAGACTTTTTTTTTTATTCCTCTTTTTTTCGGGGTTTGGAACCTAGTCAAGTTAGGCGGCTCAGCCCCACGCCGATTATTATCGATAACTAAAAGAAATACTCCGTAATAACATTAATAGCGACTTGTTGCTAGTAAAAAAATAAAATTACACACGTAAACTAAAAGAAAATAAACAAATGAAAATCTAGTATTCACCGCATGTGATTGCCATTGTTGTGGCGGCGGATAAAAAAAAAATGGACGGTGGTGGATGATTGGTTGTAGAAGAAATAGTTGATGCAACGATAGTAAAATAAACGGCGGCATTAAGGAATATTGTGGCCGGTTATTTACCACAACACGATTGATTTTTTTTTTTCTTCTTCATAACGGCAGAGGATAGGTTTTTTTAGATGGTTGATAAGGTTAAGGGACTGATCTTTGAGGAAGAATAGTGGAAACCTAGACTTTTGATACCATGATAGACAATGATAAACCCGTGTATATTATTGATTACAGTAGCCTCTATTTATAGAGTACATAACCCTAGAAAACCTAACGGACCGAGCCCACAATGCAATCGGGTCGGGCCAATAATACTAATACTCTAACAGGTAACTCTGGTGGACGTGGACCCTATTCATTATATTTTGTAGAAACAATAAGTAAAAAAAATTATTCAAATTTACTACGAAATACTCCGCATTTCTTAAAAAGTCGAAGACATTCTAAGAAAGACGTAGAGAAAAATATTGAAAGGATCATAGTGTTTGTTGCATAGGTGTTTCAGCCACATGTACGGAGTGTGCACCCGATCAACTCGAATTTTAAAGGGCCCAAAATTTTGAAAATCTTATATATAATACATCTGGGTATAATTGTTTTTATAAATCAAATCATAAAAATTCATTTATCATACAATTTAATTGCAAATTAACTTCTTTTCTATTGGTAATTTATATATCTTTTTATATGTATTACTCTATAAATTATAAATCTAACGTTTATAAGGGTCAATTTTTTCTATGTTTCGGACATGGCCTATTGAAATAGTGAGACCGTCCCGGTTTATTTTGATATAAAGACAACTATATATGTTCTGTTTAAAGGCTGTCAATATCATTTTTATTTTTTTTTTTAAAAAAAAACTTATTAAAAATAATCGTTGTTCGTTTATGTCCCCACATTATGTGAATATACAAATAAATTACACGAAGTTTAATATAAACATGAGTTAAGAAGTAACGGGTAGATTAACAAGAAATTACCTTGCCTTTCGAAAAAAAAAAAAACAAGAAATTACCTTAAACTTACCAATGGCATTGTTCCTTCTAATTCGGGAAGATCAAAAGCATGTTGAAGATTAAGAGGAACACAGTCTATTATATCACCATCAGGGCTCTAATTCAACATAAAAGGAAAATATACTGAACTTTTTAGACATTTATGATCGAAACATAAAGATGTACGTAATAAAAACTCTTAGCTAGTAAACGAAATTTTGTACCTTAATCGATTTAACAAAAGGTTTGTTTATCTTTCTAAGACGAGCAGCAATCAACCTCATTTTGTTTTACTCGTTATTTGACACGAAAGTTCTATTTAAAGCATTCAACGAAATAAACAACGATAAAAACAATATAAAAATCAAAACGCTTGAAGCGATCCTGCGACAAGAACCATACTGCATCATATCCTTGTTGTATGCTACTGTTTGCTATTTTTTTTGTTTTGAAAAAGATAGTATTTATGTATAAAAAGATCGTGTAATGATTCCTGGGATTTTAGCTAGTAAACAATATATTTTTTTATAAATAAAACCAAAACAAAAGCAAGTTTCAAACAAACATTTCCTAGGTTTTTAGTTTTCAACTAAGTTAACCAATATGAATACCATGAACAATTTATAAAATGTACTCCAATATACTTAATAAGTAATGATTCTTGTTTCCTAGTCAAACTGATTTTGAAGCTTAAATGAGTATCCATTTCATTAATCTCGTATCATTACTTTTGGTCTATTTATGGATTTATGAATATGGTTATAAAGTTAATTGATTTTTCAAATTCCTTATGAGTTCGATCAATTTAAATCAAATGGATTTTATATTAATTTTCATTTATATAATATTTATTATATTCTTCTAACAACGGTTAAGGAATCACAGCCTGCCAAAGTCGCCCGATTAGTGTCGGGAGAAAACTACGGGACCCGCACTTAGCCAATTGGAAAAACCCCATACCCATGAATGGATACCACAAACCTTTACCAAATCCCTCAACCACCATATTCGATCAATTGAATTGGGTTCGAGAGCATTCCGGCACTTTTTGTCGACTTTCAGTTTCAACCCGATTTTTCTATTATCGCAGTGGTATTATTTTTAATTCGAATATGTTGAAAAATGTGACTTGTTTGATCACATTCGTGTTTATTCTTTTTCGTGGCTCCACAAATTTAGTAGCTGGATTTCATGACTATTAAAACATCTGTAATTTTTTTTTCTTACTTATTTCTAATGTTTTATAATTGGAAGATGATTTGTATACCAACTATGTTTAGTCATGCAATACTAAATAATTATTCTCAACACTTTTATCCTTAGGTTCAAAAAGATGTATCTGATATGATAATTAAAAAAAAAAAAAAAAAAAAATAGTAGAAATGTTTAGATAGTGGTATATAATAAAGGAATGTAACGTACGAATCACCTCCCTTTATAAAATTTGCTGTTAAAAAAAATGACGATAAAAGTTACATTCACGGCAATACTAGGTGCACTTGTATACAATCATAATGTATCTCCATTCTTATAGATAAAGTTTGAATTGTTTATCAGGTGCGGCTTAAAGGCAAAATTCTAATAATTATTTCTGTTTCCTAAAAAATAAAACATGTTAAATTAGTCTAGTGAGTTATGATAACTCGAGTTTTATTAGAAGAAAATAAATGGACTAAAAAAATCGTTGTGCTTTATTTTATTAATCAATAGGCATACCTGAAAGCATACATCTTGCGTTTGTAGTCCAACGGTTAGGATAATTGCCTTCCAAGCAATAGACCCGGGTTCGACTCCCGGCAAACGCATTGTTTTTGTTTTTCTTAAGACATTTGAAACCAAAACAGTTTAATTAAACTGATTGTCAAAGCGTATCAATCAAGCCTTAATATGAAATAAAATAAAATATAAACTTTGTTACGAGACTATATTTTTCATCCATCGTTTGTGTTGAAACTTGAATATGTATAACTTAACTCTCTGGATTTAAATGGGAAGAAGATTTCATATTCTAAAGAGAAATGCTCCTATACCGCTGCAAAGTACAACTCTATCATCACATCTCACTTGACATGCTAATGAATCTTGGGTCTAACGTCTTGATATGCTCATCCCCAAGTTGAGTGTACAAGAGTGACATAATTTTTGTGAGTTGAATAAGGATGTGTACTTTTTATGTAAAAGGTTTTGAAGTTCATGTAGATTTGCTTGTTTGTATTTTCATTACGTGTTTAAGATAAGTTATCATCTATGTGTTTAATATTCTACATAAAGAATAGCAGCCCAAGTCCGATTTTCCGTTTCGTTTACAAAAACCACCTACCTAACGTCGTTTTCTACTGTTCCTCCACGTCATACTCATTCCTAGCATATTAGAGCAGCAAATAAAATAAAGAACCCACACTCTTTCTTCTTCATCACCCTCATGATCTTGAATGGTGATTGCTTAACATTCTTGGAGAATCAACCCTCACCGCCACCCCATTAAACTTGAAATAATTTTCCGAACCAACCATGACTACTTTCACCTCTGTTACCCTCTGACGCGCTCCGGTTATGGTGGTCAACGGTGGTAACAAGGTCGGTTACTGTCACGGTGGTAACGGAGATGGTGGTAATAGAGATTGGAAAAAGTGCTACTGCGATTTAACGCTACGGTTTTCGATTTAGGGTTTGTGGTTATTGTGATTTGGACAAAATATTAGGGTCTGAACTTCATTATTTGGTCCTTTGATTAGGATGAGGAATTAGGGTTTTAATCTTTTGATTTTGCTCCGCTTTCTTCGACTTCACATTATGGCTGAAAGGTTAGGGTTTTCATTTTGATCGTTTTTTAATCGATATATTAATCGTTTCATTTGCAAAGACATATGATTTTGCAACTTATTTTTTATTTTTCATTTATTAAATTTTGATTTTATGAGTTTTGCAGTAGGATCGTTGTTAACTTTTTTTATTTGTTTTTCTATAAAAAATGCTTTTACTGAATAGATTTGTTTGTTTGTGATTAGGTTGGTTGTATTTGTTGCTGTGCGTATCAGGTATTTACCCTTTTATATAATTTTTAGTTTTCCTTTTGGTATCTGATGAACACTTGATTATTGGATGTTGTTCTTTTAAGCTGTATATGGTTTATGGAAGTCAATTGCATTGCCTTATTACTGATTATTTCTTATTTATGGTGTTTATATTTATGAAGTTCCTACTACATTGTTTCATACGGAGTATTAAGTATTTGTGGTGCAGTATAACTATTTGTATGCTTAGGGTTGTAGAGGTGAACTGGTACGATTATTCGTTAACCAAAATAATTGTCTTAAGTCGTCCTATTTTCACTGTTAGTAATTCTTTTTGAGATATACAAAATTTATTGTCATAAATAGTTAGTATAACCCGTAGTCAAAAATGTTAGTAATTAAGGAACAAATATTTGGTGATCAAATTTTTAGAAATAAAACATGTTAATTTTTTTTTTTTAACCTAAATGTTAGGGTTAATGCTTTCAGAAAGGAATTTGCTAAATATGAAAGAAATGTTAGAAAGGTATTTGCTAAGTATGAAAGAAGTGTTAAAATGAAGTTAACTATTGTAGTATCATGAACTCAAACGACAAGTCTATATGAGTAGTCCAGTCATATGGATTTAATTCTGGTTTTTGTAACAGTTCTTCATGGAGCTAATGAAAGTTCCAAGTTCAGAAGCTAAACTAAGAGTATTCTCTTCTAAATTACAGTTTAGTACACAGGTCTGAAGATTCTATTTACATGCATTTTGTTGTTACTTATAAGTAGTATACTTTAATTTAGTATTGTTTTTGTTCTTTTAGGTTACATATCTTAGGAAAAATCTTAATGATGTGCATTTGTTATTAGAACATGTATGTTAACTTTTACTTTAATCGTTCAGTTAATCGTTGACTATTTAACTCATCGGATTAAACTCTACCTGTACATTTATGTTGTTGGTGTGCTTATATCATATCAGCAGTTCCGTAAAGTTTAGGAGACTCATGGAGACGATCATTTCTCTCCAAAATGCTTTGAACCAGGGAAGTGAAAGAGGTGAGTTATTAATCTATTTTTTTATGCATTATATTGCTTTTTATATCGAATAACTTTGTTATGGTTTAATTAAGGTGCTACTGTTGGTTTCAAATTGGATAGCCTCATGAAACCTAACGAATCACGTTCCAAGAACAACACAAAATGACGACCCTGTTGAAATATATTTGCAAGGTATAAACCATTGAATGTCTTATTGTAAGTGGATAAATTAGTGTTATTTTTCTCATGTTACATCTGGTGGATCTCTTAGGTACTTGCAGACAAACTGGCTAAACTCCTTGATTTTTCCAAGGAACTTGGTACTTTGAAAGCTGCAGCAAAGGTAAAGTTAGTCCAAATTGACAACAGGTATATTTATAAGTTGTATTTACATGTTTTGGGGTGTTTGTTACTCTCATTTACCTTACCCAAATATATAGTGTACATGTCAAAATATTTGGTGATGAGATGATATTATACTTTTGATGTGTAAATCGGTCCAATTTTACTGTACAATTTGTATGAAAATTGTTGTCTCTTTATGTTATGAGTTGATAAATTTGTTTGTTTTATGAAATACAGAGCAAGTGGTTGCTGAATTGACGAACTTTTTGGAACTCAGTCTTGTTAAAGTGAAGGAAGGTAAAATGACTAAGTTTAGATAAAGGAGCAGGAGAGACCATGACTTTGGGCGGGTAAGTTTAGTTTAGTCTTCCATTTATAACATTTTATGTTTTGTTTAATGTTTATTTGTTTTGAAATCATTTGAGTAAAACCTTTGGATTTATTAAACTTATATATCCTGATGACTTGGAGAAATAATCAGAAAATGCAGGCCATACATTAGCAAAATGTTCTCTTGATCGATATTGGGAAATTTCGTTGAGATTTTTTGTTTTTCGGCCCAACGAAGTGGGCCATTCCGGGCCTCCTACTAGTTAATTAATAATATTACATTAGAGCAAAAGTGGGTTACTATTTCTCAATAGTAACCCAAAACATTTTAACCTTTAAATATTAAAACCTTATCTAATTAACGATGACATCAACGGTTCTGTGGCCTGGAGTATGTGTTGATTAGCGTAGGGTCCTGGGTTCGAATCCCATGAATGCCTTCCATTTCTATTTTTCTTCCCAGCCCATATTTTTGTTATTATATATATAAATTGTGATAAATGGTGTCAACCTATGATTGGTTAACATCATTCGTTAACAGTAACTCTTTCTTTTTTTTTTTTTTTTCTTTTTTTCAAAACATGATTTGCCCAACACCCCCCAAACCAGTAACCCAATACCATCCGGATCCCCTGATCCGCTCCACCAACCCGACCCGAATACCCGCTACTGTATCTGCTGTTGTTGCTACAGTGCCAATTTTTTCCCCCGAAACCAACCCGCGCTGTAAATGGTGTCAACCTATGATTGGTTAACATCATTCGTTAATAGTAACTCTTTCTTTTTTCTTTTTTTTTTCTTTTTTTCAAAACATGATTTGCCCAACACCTCCAAACCACTAACCCAATACCATCCGGATCCCCTGACCCGCTCCACCAACCCGACCCGAATACCCGCTACTGTAGCTGCTGCTGTTGCTACAGTGCCTTTTTTTTCTTCCCGAAACCAACCCGCAGCGAAAGCGCGGGCCAAAAAACTAGTTATATTTTCATTATGTGTTTTATGGTATTATATTAATAATAATAATTACTGTATTATATTAATGTTACTATGAGTATACAATATGAGGATTCCAAACTATGCGTAATCTTGATTAGGCCAGATTATGCACAACTTGGATGACACATAATTCTGCTTTCCCCTCAAATCAGTGACATCTTGCACCACAATAGGTACATTAGTTATTGTGTCAGTCCCGAAAGCGAATGCAATTTGGCACCCAAAAAAAAAATCAAAAGCTCATGATTGATTTGATTGAATAAATGTACATCCCGATTTGAACGAAATTTTTGGGGCCAAAAGCAAAAAGGCATTTCTAGAAGCAGGAAGTATCGGCTACGGAAGACTTTTTTGACCATCACACTGACAAGTGACAACCACTAGGAAGACTCCAAGTAAACAAGTGGGACTCATATGAGCAAATTTTTAACTAACCAATGAAGAATAAAAATAAAAATAAATATACTCCTGTCAAAATCAAAATTTCAAAACTTTAATTGATTATGTTATGTTTCAACATCACCAAATTTATTAAACTTATATATATATATGTGTGTGAAAATAATACCATATATTATTTCATGCATATCTTATACTCAATTCATCCCTTGTTGATAACCTTTAATTGACATGATTACTGAGATAGTTCCCATAATTTGTACCAAATTGCTTAAATAGTTCCGAGAGTTTTTTTTTATCAATATAGTCTTTGTAGTTTGTAAAAGTTGCTAAGAAAGTCTTTATTACTAACGATCGTTAACAATTTCCGTTAAGTCAATTTACATGCAACACACACGAGAGTATTCTAATAGTTTTAATCGAGAGTATTCTTATTTAGTTAGAAACCTGGAACTCAATTTCTTTTTCTAACTCGAATTAAAATCATAATTCAATCTAACATAAGTCAACAAAGTATTCTCAATTAAAAAGCTTTATTTTGTTGTCTCCGATATAACTTTCCACAAAATCATGTATCTAAGGTGTTTATATGAACTATATAAAAGAATTGTATTGCAATCGAAATCCATCTTTGTGACCATTTTGCAAAACTTATAAAGATCAGAAACCATTAACAAATATGTTCATTATGTTCGTGCACCACCATCGCAACAAATCATTTCTGCCAGCCACAAAATCTCATTTCGGCAATGCATGAAATTTATAGAGTGGAAACAAGATATATTTTTAGATCTACAAATCGGAAAAAGATCTATTTTTAAAATTTTCAAATGTAAAAACGTTGTTGCCGACGAGATTCGGTTGTCTAGTGGTGGTGTTTTTAAAGGATTAATGTACAAGGTACAACATATAACTATATGGCCAAATTTATTTGAGCCTTCGGGGTCACACACATATACACTGAGACGTCAAATAAAATATATATATGATGTATATATATTACTCAAGCAACAAAATCGTAAATCGAAATTAATTCATTTACTATTCATATGAATAGTAAATGAAACCAAATTAATTAATTTACTATTTATGTGAAAGCGACATCATAGAAATTATCAATTATAAGTTACATAATATACCCTTAAAGTATTTGAGAAATACGACTTTGAAAATGATCTTAATTTCTTTTGATTTGCTTTTTGCTACCAAACAAATGAAGTATGATATTACATCAGACAAAGAAATCGAAAACAAGATTTTAAGAACGTGTTTTTTATTTTATTCACCAACTTGTGAAGTCTTTTAGGCTTATATATATATATATATATATATATATATATATATATATATATATATATATATATATATATATATATATATATATATATATATATATATATATATATATATCCATTCTTTCTTTTGGTCTGAACGAGAGAATTGAGAGAGAGAAAGTAAGAAAAGAAATAACATTGTTTCATACGGAGTATTATTTTGGGTTCATAATATTAATCAAAGGTAAATTAATTATTACTTGGGTTTGGACTAGCATCCATTGACGTTGTTTGAAGTGTAGTGTGGACTATCCAAAGAGACGGTCATACTTTTGATCGTAGGTTTCTCTCCTTCAATCAGTTTCTTCAAGAAAGGTATATCGTTTACTCACTTTGTGAATTACATATTTTGACAATTATTAGTGGTGTAACTGGATCTTTGGGATCGTTAATCATGTGCATGTTTTATTAAATTTAAATATATGAATATTTAATTTTGTAAATGGTTTATAAAATAATAATTGACTATTATTTTAACTATCCGCTGCGTTAATCTGATTTAAAAGTACACACGATTTTCCAACATTGGTATCCGAGCCGCTTTTACACCATTTTAATTGTCGCGTGATTATCTTTAGATTTAGCTTTGTGGTGAATTGGTAAAAGTCGAAACCTTTTTGGTTTTTAAAGTCAACACGGTTGATTTAGACTTAACCTTATGATGCACAAATATGATTGAAAGAATATCACTATTTTAAATTGTAGATTTAATTGTTATGGCTTGAATATTTATTATAATTGTTGATTGTTATATTCCATGGTTATACACATGCATTATAGCCATGTACAAGTCATATATAGGTTTTAATAATGTAGTTATTAAAATTGTGATTGCATACATAGTCCGTAATGCCCCGACCTATGTGTTTGATTATATGTGATTGTTGATTACGGCAATATTATGTCATGTTGATTATTTATTTTATTAGAAATGCCATTTTGAAGCCAAAGTTGTATTATATTTATTTTACATTTTTATAGTATTGTATTTAAGTTTATTCTAAATTGTAAAAGTATTAGATTAGTTATACTTTTCAATTTTAAATAAATGTAATAAGATGAAGATTAAAGATAAAGATGCAACGTGGATTTTGACTTAACAGGTCAAGTTGACAACGATGGCATTTGTCAGGTTTCACTTGATTCTTGAATTAAGTGGAAGCTACGATATTACCCTTAGTTTGACCTCTTGATCTCATGTCGGCTCATTAGATCAAGCATAGGATTTTTGGGCTAGACTATGTGTGTGTGATGCATGGTTGTGTTTTATTTTACGCATTTATATTTAATTGTTGATTATAATATATGCTAAATGTTTTTGATGAAAACATTAAATAAAACCGGTAACGAGTTTCAAATATTAAAATTGATGATTTTAAAAAAAAGTTAAACTCTAACGAGTTTAAAATTAAATAATTTTGAGACTTAAATTACATATGTTTTTTATGGAAACATTAAATAAAATTCTAAACGAGTTTTAAAGATTAAAATTTATGATTTTAAAATAAGTTAAACTCTAACAAGTTTAATGTTAAATGATTTTGAAAGTCAAATAATATATATGGACGACATCTTTTAAAACTATTTTAAAACGATACACGTTTGTGTATTTTTTATTTTTATATCCTATAAATTAAATAACAAATTAGATCACAAACATAATCGACATATACAATTGGAAATTTTTTTTAACTAATAGTGTAGCGAATCTTGTGTGCATGCATTATTCGTTGACACAAACTTTTTCCAAAATATCCGTCAAATTTAAGTCATGCCATCCAATAAGCTTGCAAACACTCCTCGTTATTTTTCTGATCTAGTGAGACTAGGCTGAATTATAGCCACGAGGTGGATTTTTCGATCTAGTGAGACTAGCGTGAATTTTCATTGTTTTCAAATTGGACGACTTAATCGTATTCACGGTGAGACCCGAGTTCGAGGCAATGATGGGACAAACATGCCATTAGATAATAGTGGTTTGTTGGACTACATATATCTCTAGGTCTCATAAAGATCTAAGAGTTGTACTTGTAATGCAATTGGTACCCGCTACCTATCAATAGACTCCATAACTGCTAGTTGATCAACAGATGTGGCTATGGAACCTCTATGTGGATCTTAGGCTTTCGTAAATTAATTGTTTTTGAAAAATATTATAAAAAAAACTTGGGTAGTTAATTTATTAAAGCTCAATATCGAAAATACTAAATTGAATCTTATATCTGTTGTAGATGTCAAATAATCAAAACGTAAATCAAAACACACTTCCTTCTTTGTTGGAGAAGGATAAACTCAATGTTCAAACTTCCTAGACTGGCACTGCAACCTGAGAATTGTTCTCAAGCATAATTGGAAGTTGAATAAAGTTTAGAACCCATATTCTTTCTTCCTGTTGTGGCAGTTGCTGTTGCTCAGCAAAATGATTATCGAATGTTGTTCGATGATCAGGAAGAAATATGATTGAATGGTGAAAAAGAATAAGCCGAATACTTTGTGGAAGGAATATGACAAATCATTTGCTAGGAAAAATATTCCACCTTCCAAGAAGGAAAGCCCAACAAAAGACGCTGAATGTTTCCATTGTGGAAAGGTTGGCAATTGGAGAAAGAAGTTGTCCTATCTTCCAATCTGAGCTGAGAAAAGGCAACGCTGGTGAGACTAGCAAATCAGGTATATTCCATATATAGTTATATACTGTAACAACCCAAATCAAATCGCATTCGAACCCGCTTGAAATATAACAAAAAAAAAAATTTGTTTGTTCAGCTATTGGCGCGGCGCGCCATACTGGTCTGTCCCAAAAGTCTTGAAATGCGAAAAAGATTGGCCACTTCCCGACATAATTAGACAAAACGCTTTTAACAACATATTCAAATATGTAAAACTAACACATTCCCTTAATAAAAATGAGTTTTACGAAGCGGGGCCCACATCGGCCGTTTTACGAGTTTAATACAAAATATGAGTTTCGACCATCAAAAGTTTAAGTACCAAACTACACTACGAGCATGTTGTTTGGGATTAAACTACCCAAGTCTCGGTCAAACTCCAAAAGCTAATATCTCCAAAAGCGTTCCCTAACAACAACGGGATCTTTAATCCAAGATGATGCCCTTACCCTTGTCCACAACCGAACCTATAAAAAGGTAAACAACGAGAGGGTAAGCTAACGCTTAGTGAATGCAATAATTATACACATACATATATAATATACCTACTTGCAATCACTTACTCAAATACCGCATACATGCTAGCAACACAATTAGCTTATAATCTCGAATACAAGCTAGAAATTCCCAATACCACAAGCTAGCATAACAACGCATATAAACATAACTCGAATGATATAATATGCTTACACTTACAACACAAATAACCATGGTTAACCAATCGTACAAGGGAATGGCGCTCGCGAAAACGTCATCGGTGTTCATAACATCCGTTAGGGTACTTAACACCTCGTATCACTAACCCCTAGGGTGGCACCTTAACACCTCGGCACTTCACCCCGAGTGGCATTTTAACACCTCGATGCTTCACTCATTATTTTACGGAGTGGTGTCTTAACACCTCGACACTACACCCCTAGGTGGCATCTTAACACCTCGATGCTTCACCCCGAGTGGCATCTTAACACCTCGATGCTTCACTCATCACGTGAAACGTGGTGTCTTAGCACCTCGACACTACATATTTCACGCTACAACAAATAGATACATTATATACCTACACATATAATTATTCCACTCACCTCAAAATCTCTTGTGAAAGATACCCGAGCTTGCAAAACCTCAATGTAACGTACCTATCACATTATACATATTATCAATCACAAATTCAAGTTGGTCAACCAATTCTTAAACCATTCTAATGCCAGTTTGACCCAAAGTGTGAAATGTCCCGTTCTTATTGATTAAAAACGTTCCATATTAATTGATTTCGTTGCGAGGTTTTGACCTCTATATGAGACGTTTTTTCAAAGACTGCATTCATTTTTAAAACAAACCATAACCTTTATTTCATAAATAAAGGTTTAAAAAGCTTTACGTAGATTATCAAATAATGATAATCTAAAATATCCTGTTTACACACGACCATTACATAATGGTTTACAATACAAATATGTTACATCGAAATCAGTTTCTTGAATGCAGTTTTTACACAATATCATACAAACATGGACTTCAAATCTTGTCCTTATTTTAGTATGCAACAGCGGAAGCTCTTAATATTCACCTGAGAATAAACATGCTTTAAACGTCAACAAAAATGTTGGTGAGTTATAGGTTTAACCTATATATATCAAATCGTAACAATAGACCACAAGATTTCATATTTCAATACACATCCCATACATAGAGATAAAAATCATTCATATGGTGAACACCTGGTAACCGACATTAACAAGATGCATATATAAGAATATCCCCATCATTCCGGGACACCCTTCGGATATGATATAAATTTCGAAGTACTAAAGCATCCGGTACTTTGGATGGGGTTTGTTAGGCCCAATAGATCTATCTTTAGGATTCGCGTCAATTAGGGTGTCTGTTCCCTAATTCTTAGATTACCAGACTTAATAAAAAGGGGCATATTCGATTTCGATAATTCAACCATAGAATGTAGTTTCACGTACTTGTGTCTATTTTGTAAATCATTTATAAAACCTGCATGTATTCTCATCCCAAAAATATTAGATTTTAAAAGTGGGACTATAACTCACTTTCACAGATTTTTACTTCGTCGAGAAGTAAGACTTGGCCACTGTTGATTCACGAACCTATAACAATATATACATATATATTAAAATATGTTCAAAATATATTTACAACACTTTTAATATATTTTGATGTTTTAAGTTTATTAAGTCAGCTGTCCTCGTTAGTAACCTACAACTAGTTGTCCACAGTTAGATGTACAGAAATAAATCGATAAATATTATCTTGAATCAATCCACGACCCAGTGTATACGTATCTCAGTATTGATCACAACTCAAACTATATATATTTTGGAATCAACCTCAACCCTGTATAGCTAACTCCAACATTCACATATAGAGTGTCTATGGTTGTTCCGAAATATATATAGATGTGTCGACATGATAGGTCGAAACATTGTATACGTGTCTATGGTATCTCAAGATTACATAATTTACAATACAAGTTGATTAAGTTATGGTTGGAATAGATTTGTTACCAATTTTCACGTAGCTAAAATGAGAAAAATTATCCAATCTTGTTTTACTCATAACTTCTTCATTTTAAATCTGTTTTGAGTGAATCAAATTGCTATGGTTTTATATTGAACTCTATTTTATGAATCTAAACAGAAAAAGTATAGGTTTATAGTCGGAAAAATAAGTTACAAGTCGTTTTTTAAAGGTAGTTATTTCAGTCGAAAGAACGACGTCTAGATGACCATTTTAGAAAACATACTTCCACTTTGAGTTTAACCATAATTTTTGGATATAGTTTCATGTTCATAATAAAAATCATTTTCTCAGAATAACAACTTTTAAATCAAAGTTTATCATAGTTTTTAATTAACTAACCCAAAACAGCTCGCGGTGTTACTACGACGGCGTAAATTCGGTTTTACGGTGTTTTTCGTGTTTCCAGGTTTTAAATCATTAAGTTAGCATATCATATAGATATAGAACATGTGTTTAGTTAATTTTAAAAGTCAAGTTAGAAGGATTAACTTTTGTTTGCGAACAAGTTTAGAATTAACTAAACTATGTTCTAGTGATTACGAGTTTAAACCTTCGAATAAGATAGTTTTATATATATGAATCGAATGATGTTATGAACATCATTACTACCTCAAGTTTATTAGGTAAACCTACTGGAAGTGACAAGAAATGATCTAGCTTCAAAGGTTCTTGGATGGCTTGAAAGTTCTTGAAGTAGGATCATGACACAAAAACAAGTTCAAGTAAGATTTTTACTCGAATTAAGATAGTTTATAGTTATAGAAATTGAATCAAAGTTTGAATATGAATATTACCTTGAATAAGAAAGATAACCTACTGTATATAACAAAGGTTTCTTGATCTTAGATGATTACTTGGAATGGATTAGAAAGCTTGAAAGTAAATTAGTAAACTTGAAGGGATTTTTGAAGTGTTCTTGAAGTGTTCTTCCTATGATGATTATAGCTTGATGCTTGAAGTGATTTTTGATGAAGATGATGATTAACTACTGGAAAAATACGTTCATAATAGTGTGTGTGTGTTGAGAGAGAATTAGAAAGAGAATTGGAAGTGAAATGGAGTGAATGATGAGTGGTAATTGGTGAGTGGTGAGTGGGGTTAAAAGGAGTTCTAGTTAGTTGACTAGCTCATGGTAGAAGTTAAAATTGATTAGTCATACATGACATAATCAAGAGTGGAATCCCATGCTAGTTCTTATTGGTATATACCCATAGTAAGTACGTTTTAAAGCTGTGTATAATACGGGTAAGAATACGACTAGAATTGTCGATGCAAGAAAAGAATGGGAAAGTAACTGTAACCATTTTCGTTAAGTATGAGTGTTTTGATATATGTCTTGAAGTCTTCCAAAAGTATTTTAATACATCTAAATACACTACATGTATATACATTTTAACTGAGTCGTTAAGTCATCGTTAGTCGTTACATGTAAGTGTTGTTTTGAAACCTTTAAGTTAACGATCTCAATTAATGTTGTTAACCCATTGTTTATTATATCTAATGAGATGTTAAATTATTATATTATCATGATATTATGATATATTAATATATCTTAATATGATATATATACATTTAAATGTCGTTACAACGATAATCGTTACATATATGTCTCGTTTCGAAATCCTTAAGTTAGTAGTCTTGTTTATATGTATATAACTCATTGTTGTTGAAAAATCGTGTGTACTTTTACCAAAATAGATTAACGCAGCGGATAGTTAAAATAATAATCTTTTATTATTTTATGAACAAAATTTAACAAGATTAAATTTTCACTTATTTAATGAAACATGCACACGATTAACTATCCCAAAAATCCAGTTACACCATAATAATTGTCAAGAATATAAATCATAAGATGAGTAAACGATATACCTTTCTTGAAGAAACTGATTGAAGGAGAGAAACCTACGATCAAAAATATGACCGTCTCTTTGGATAGTCCACACTACACTTCAAACAACGTCAATGGATGCTAGTCCAAACCCAAGTAATAATCAATCAACCTTTGATTAATATTATGAACCCAAAATATGTAATATGTGTTTTTCCTTTTAGTTCATCGAAAGCATTAGAATGATTCAAAAATTACTTCGTAATATGATACACATATATGAATATATAATATATCCCATTTGTTTGGTAGCATAAAGTAAATCAAAAGAAATCAAGATTCGTTTGTTTGATAGCAAAAAGCAAATGAAACGTAAATCCAAATTATTAGATCAATTATATATCATAAAGTCGTATTTTACAAATACTTCAGGGGTAGTTTATGAAACTTATAATTAATAATTTCTATCATGTCACTTTCATGTGAATAGTAAATTAATTAATTTCATTTCATTTACTATTCACATGAATAGTAAATGAATTAATTTCGATTTACTATTTTGTTACTTGAGTAATATATATACATCATATATATATTTTATTTGACGTCTCGGTGTATATGTGTGTGACCCCGAAGGCTCAAATGAGGTTGGCCATATAGTTATATGTTGTACCTTGCACATTAATCCTACAGACTCCCACTTGTGCATGGCACAACACCAAGTAACTATACAAACAATGATAAGCGTCTAGCAACACGTCATTGTCCCCAAATTCACGTGAGGATAGTTTCTTGAAACTGTTTATGGTAAGTGTTAAATGTCATTCGTCCTTTTGTTTCAGATACTTTAGTTAAACTTGAGATATGGATCATCGGTCATTCTCATTTGTTTAACAATTTTATTTATCGATCTTAGAACTGAATTAGATCACCAAATTAATTAAGTATCATCTTAATTACATCTGGGTGCGGCCACACAAATATCTTATTCATTCATCGAGGAGCTCAAAAAGTATCTAACTCCAAACATTTTAGAGGAACAAATCCTATATTGCATACACGTGTCTATCACGAGCTTTACATTATACCCAATAATGGCCTTTATAACAGCCTTATTCAGGACAGCGTTTAACCATATCAAAATACAATGCTACACTCATCAAGACGGGCGTGCATCTCAAGTCTAAGGACACAAAGACATAATCACTAAAAGATTCACTACTGACTACGATCCATGTAGTGACATCTCATGGTTGGGTCATTCCAATATTCATCATCAATGAATACATATGAATTTTGGTCTCAACAAGTTAACTATTCATCATCAATGAATATAACCAAAATTTCACATTAATCTTAATTCATGTTATTCCCATAACATGACCGATTATGGAGATTTTGAATAATCAACAATTATTCATGGATTAAACATGCTAATATAGAACACAGTGATATAAATGAAAACGACCATATCAACTATGTCAGTTCATTAATATAAAACTGCTTAATGTTCCAAAAATATCCAAATATTAAATTACAAATGAAAAAGATCAGCAGCATAACGAAGTCCAATATTACTAGCATGATCATCATGCTTGTTGTGCATCATGGGCTTCGTGAACGGGTCAGCCACATTATCATTTGTATGAACCTTTAAGAATACTAATATCATTCCTCTTAATGACTTAATGAATGTAGTCAAACTTTTGAAGAATGTGCCGGATACTTTTATATACATGTGATTCTTTCAAAAATATATTAACACTCGAACTATCACAGTACATATTATAGAATATTAAATGTTGTGTACTACTCTGAGTATAACAACGAACTTCCTTACCCAGACAGCTTTCTGAGTAGCTTCTCAGTCAACAATGTATTCTGTTTTTGTTGTAGATTGTTCAATAGTGCTCTGCCTAGAGCTCTTCCAATCAAATGTCTTGCCCATCATGACAAAGAAACAACGTGACTGGATCGAGAATCATCTTGATCAGTTTGGAAACTAGAATAAGTATAAAACTTAATACTTAACTCTTTTTCCAAACCACCGTAAACCAAGAACATATCATTAGTACTATGCAAATACTAAAGAATATTCTTAACAACAATCCAATGTACTTCACCCGGATTATGTTGACAATGACTCGTCAAACTCAAAACTAACGAAACATCGAGTATAGTACATATCATGGCATACATAATGGATCATATAGCCGAAGCATATGTGATACATTTCATTTGTCTCATCTCATCTACTGTGATAGGACTTTTGAGACTTTCTCAAGGTTATGCCCTTTTGCATTGGCAAAGCTCCATGCTTGGAGTTTTGCATGCTAAATCTCTGCAAGATAATGTATGTACTTTGATTCAAACCAATAAGCCAATTGGATCTATTGTATAGATCCTCATTCTAATAATATAAGTAGCTTCATCAAGATCCTTTATGGAAATACATTTTCCAAGCCAAGACTTGACATCTTGCAAGTTGGAATGTTATTTCTAATAAGTAATATGTCATCAACATATAAGATCAAGAAGACTACTCTGCTCCCACTAGCTCTAATGTAAACTCAGAGCTTATCTTGGTTTTGAGAATTGATTTTCTCATTAAACTTAAGATTCTAGCTCCTGGATGCTTGCTTTTATCCATAAATGGATTTTAGAAGCTTGCATACTTTATTAGGATGCTTAGGATTCATAAACCCTTCCGGCTGAACCATATATACGTCCTCGCTTAGGTCGCCATTTAGGAAAGCGGTTTTGACATCCATTAGCCATATTTTATTATCATGAAAAGTAACCATGGCAATAAGTATCCTAATTGTTTTAGGGCTCACGACTAGTGAAAAACTTTCATCATAACCTTTTGTCACCAATAGAGCTTTAAAAGTGTTTACATTACCGTCCATATCAGTCTTCCTTTGAAGACCCATTTTTACCTCATTGTCTTACAATTGGGTAGAAGATCAATCAAGTCTCATACTTGATTATCCTTCATGGACTGCATATCTGTATTCATAGAATCTAGTCATTTTCAGATTCAGAATCTGATATGGCCTCACACAGCTAGAGGGTTCATCATAATCCCTTAGTTGAGGTTTATCTGAATTAATCAGATAATTAAACCTCATAAGCCGATGAGCTCTACTAGATCTATAAAGTGCAGGTGTAACACGTTCTGGCTTACCAACAGTGTGCTCAGTTTCAACGTGTGGATTGCTAGTGCTTATTGAAGGTATGTTACTTTAAAGTACTTGAATTTCTTCAAGATCTACTTTACTCCCACTGACTTCTTGTAAGAGAAGATCTCTTTCTAGGAATTCAGCAGACCGAGCAGAAAACACGTTGTCTTCAGCTTGGTAGTAAAAGTAGTAACCTGTTGTTTCCTTTATGTATCGTACAAAGTAACGTTGGATAGTTCTGGGTACTAATTTGTTTGAAGTGTCATGCTTCACATACGCTTCACAACCCCAGAATTTGAGATAAGACAACTTGGGATTCTTCCCATGCCATAACTCATATGGTGTCTTTTCTACCTTCATAGTTGGAATCACATTGAGTATGCCTGCAGCAGACTCTCATACATATCCCTAAAAGACGGTAGTAGAGAAATCAGACTCATCATAAATCAAACTATATCAAGTAAAGTTGATTCCTCTTACTCAGACACACCATCGTGTTGTGGTGTGTAAGGTAGAGTGAACCATGAGACAATCCCACAATTCTTTAGGTGGTCCAAAAACTCTTGACTCATAAACTCACTTACTCCATCGGAGCGAAGTGCTTTAATGGTCTTTTCAAGCTGATTATCTACTTCATTTTGGAATACTTTTGAATGGTAAAATAGTTGTATGTTTATGTTTCAGCAAGTGAACATAATCATAGCTACTATACTCATCAGTAAATGTAATGAAGTAAAATTAACTAAATCTATACATTGTTCTTAAAGGGCTACATACAACAGTATGTATTAGTCCTAAAAGATCTTTAGCTCTTTTACCTAAATCGGAGAAAGAAGCATTTGTCATCTTTTCACATAAACATGACTCGCATACATCAAATGACTCAGAGCCAATTGATTCCAAAAGTCCATTAGACTGGAGTTTTGAAATGCATTGTTTGTTTATATGACTCATATGACAATGTCATAGATAGGTCTTATTCAAGTCTTGCTTGAAGACTTTGGCGATGTAGGTATACACAGAATTCTCATTTGAAATTACACTATGCATATCAATTTCAAAAATACCATCACGTGGATAGGTATTAAGATAAATATATTATCCTTAGAAACTGAAATATCTAAGTGTGTAAATGCAAGTTCAAAACTAGCATCTTTCAAACTATGTCGCTCGCAGTATTGAGAGCATAATGCTATTGTTCCAACAAAACAATAAGACCACTTAGAGAAGTAAGTTCAGAGGTACCAATAGCTTTAACAAAAGCTTGATCCCCCTTGCCTACTTGCAAATCCAGTGTGCCTTTCTTTAGTCTATTACTTCTTCTCATTCCCTTCATATTGTTACAGGTGTGAAGGCCACAACCAGTTAACAAAGATATAGGAATCACTAGAAGAAGTATATAACTATTTATGGAATATACCTGATTTGCTAGTCTCACCAGCGTTGCCTTTTCTCAGCTCAGATTGGAAGATAGGACAACTTCCTTCTCCAATTGCCAACCTTTCCACAATGGAAACATTCGGCGTCTTTTGTTGGGCTTTCCTTCTTGGAAGGTGGAATATTTTTCCTAGCAAATGATTTGTCATTTTCCTTCCACAAAATATTCGGCTTATTCTTTTTCACCCTTCAATCATATTTCTTCCTGATCATCGAACAACATCCGATAGAAATTTTGCTGAGCAGCAGCAACTGCCACAACAGGAAGTATGAATAAGGGTTCTAAATTTTGTTCAACTTCCATGTATGCTTGAGAACAATTCTCAGGTTGCAGTGTCAGTCTAGGAAGTTTGAACATTGAGTTTATCCTTCTCCAACAAAGAAGGAAGTGTGTTTTGGTTTACGTCTTGATTATTTGACATCTACAATAGATATAAGATTCAATTTAGTATTTTCGATATTGAGCTTTAATAAATTAACTACCCAAGTTTTTATAATATTATAAAAAAAAAAAAACAATTAATTTACGAAAGCCTAAGATCCACATAGAGGTTCCATAGCCACATCTGTTGATCAGCTAGCAGTTATGGAGTCTAGTGGTAGGTAACGGGTACCAATTGCATTACAAGTGCAACTCTTAGATCTTTATGAGACCTTGAGATATGTGTAGTTCAACAAACCACTATTATCTACTAACATGTTTGTCTCATCCTTGCCTCGAACTCAGGTCTCACCGTGAATACGATTAAGTCGTCCAATTTGAAAACAGTGGAAATTCACGCTAGTCTCACTAGATCGAAAAATCCACCTCGTGGCTATAATTCAGCCTAGTCTCACTAGATCAGAAAAATAACGAGGAGTGTTTGCAAGCTCATTGGATGGCATGACTTAAATTTGACGGGTATTTTGTAAAAAGTTTGTGTCAACGAATAATGCATGCACACAAGATTCGCTACACTACTAGTTAAAAAAACATTTTAACCAATTGTATATGTCGATTATGTTTGTGATCTAATTTGTTATTTAATTTATAGGATATAAAAATAACAAATACACAAACGTGTATCGTTTTAAAACAGTTTTAAAAGATGTCGTCCATATATTTTATTTGACTTTCAAAATCATTTATCATTAAACTCGTTAGAGTTTAACTTATTTTAAAATCATCAATTTTAATCTTTGAAACTCGTTTAGAGTTTTAGTTAATGTTTTCATCAAAAAACATATATATATAATTTGAGTCTCAAAATTATTTAACTTTAAACTCGTTAGAATTTAACCTTTTAAAATCATTAATTTTAATATTTGAAACTCGTTACCGGTTTTATTTAATGTTTTCATCAAAAACATTTAGCATATATTATAATCAACCATTAAATATAAATGCGTAAAATAAAACACAACCATGCATCACACACACATAGCCTAGCCCAAAAAATCCTATGCTTAATCCCATGAGCCGACATGGGATCAAGTGGTCAAACTAAGGGTAATATCGTAGCTCCCACTTAATTCAAGAATCAAGTGAAAACTTGACAAACGCCATCGTTGTCAACTTGACCTGTTCGCCATCTTCTAAGTCAAACTTCGTGTTGCATCTTTATCTTCAATTTTCATCTTGTTACATTTATTTAAATTTGAAAATACAACTAAACTAGTACTTTTACAAATTAAAATAAACTGAAATACAATACTATGAAAATGAAAAATAAATACAATACAACTTTGGCTTCAAAATGGCCTTTCTAATAAAATAAATAATCAACATGATATAATATTGCCGTAATCAACAATCACAACAATCACATAGGTCGGGGCATTACGGGCTATGTATGCAATCACAATTTTAATAACTACATTATTAAAACCTATATATGGCTTGTCCATGGTTACAATGCATGTGTATAACCATGGAATATAACAATCAACAATTATAATAAATATTCAAGCCATAACAATTAAATCTACAATTTAAAATAGTGATATTCTTTCAATCATATTTGTGCGTCATGAGGTTAAGTCTAAATCAACCGCGTTGACTTTAAAAACCAAAAAGATTTCGACTTTTACCAATTCACCACAAAACTAAATTTAAAGAAAATCACGCGACAATTAAGATGGTGTAAAAGCGGCTCGGATACCACTGTTGAAAAATCGTGTGTACTTTTACCAAAATAGATTAACGCAGCGGATAGTTAAAATAATAATCTTTTATTATTTTATGAACAAAATTTAACAAGATTAAATTTTCACTTATTTAATGAAACATGCACACGATTAACTATCCCAAAAATCCAGTTACACCATAATAATTGTCAAGAATATAAATCATAAGATGAGTAAACGATATACCTTTCTTGAAGAAACTGATTGAAGGAGAGAAACCTACGATCAAAAATATGACCGTCTCTTTGGATAGTCCACACTACACTTCAAACAACGTCAATGGATGCTAGTCCAAACCCAAGTAATAATCAATCAACCTTTGATTAATATTATGAACCCAAAATATGTAATATGTGTTTTTCCTTTTAGTTCATCGAAAGCATTAGAATGATTCAAAAATTACTTCGTAATATGATACACATATATGAATATATAATATATCCCATTTGTTTGGTAGCATAAAGTAAATCAAAAGAAATCAAGATTCGTTTGTTTGATAGCAAAAAGTAAATGAAACGTAAATCCAAATTATTAGATCAATTATATATCATAAAGTCGTATTTTACAAATACTTCAGGGGTAGTTTATGAAACTTATAATTAATAATTTCTATCATGTCACTTTCATGTGAATAGTAAATTAATTAATTTCATTTCATTTACAATTCACATGAATAGTAAATGAATTAATTTCGATTTACTATTTTGTTACTTGAGTAATATATATACATCATATATATATTTTATTTGACGTCTCGGTGTATATGTGTGTGACCCCGAAGGCTCAAATGAGGTTGGCCATATAGTTATATGTTGTACCTTGCACATTAATCCTACAATTGTTAATATACTTATGGAGATACTTACTTATCATAATCTCATGTTAACCATATGTATATCCATATATATATCGTCATGTCGTTTTTACAAGTTTTAACGTTCGTGAATCGCCGGTCAACTTGGGTGGTCAATTGTCTATATGAAACATATTTCAATTAATCAAGTCTTAACAAGTTTGATTGCTTAACATGTTGGAAATATTTAATCATGTAAATATCAATCTCAATTAATATATATAAACATGGAAAAGTTCGGGTCACTACAAAGTGCAATTTCAACCCATTTGCACCCTTAACCCTAATTTTGGGTCAACTCATACCAAAACCCTAACAATAGCCAATATAGGTTTAAAACACATTTCAAAACAAGGTTTATGCATTAATTACAAACATTAACTATCTTAGGTCCACTTTGACCCATTTGACCAATTTAAGGTCAACACACCCATTTCGGGTCATCCACTAACCCACACAACACCTATTTACATATATATAAGTGTGCTAGTAATTTCACTAACCAATTTAGGCTCATAAACATAAATTGATACTTTGAAAACCCTAATTAGTCATCTTTGGGTCTACATGACCCAAATTCACCCAAAACCCCTAATTCACTAACAAATGGGTTTTATGTGCAACACTACCCAAACCCTAACCCTTAATACAATTAAAATAAGAAATTAGGTTTTATAACATACCAACACAATCACCACGTAGCTAGCGATTAGATGAACGACTTTAGAACTCGCACTAAGACCCGATTCAACCTCCTCCTTCCTTTAATGGAGCTTTCTCACTCTAGAACCTCCTCTCTCTCTAGGATTTAATGGAAGATGATTAAGTGGGTGGAAATGGAGTAAATGAGGCTCCAACAACTGATCCCAAGCCTTAAAGTCGGATTCCTTGTGATTTTACCAATTTGCCCTCAAAATATCTAATTAAAAAGGAATCTGTCACAGAACAATGGCGCGGCGCGCCAAATAGCCGCGCGGCGTTCCAAACGCCCAGACTAGTTTTCTGCATTCTTTTTAATATGTACAACTGATGTCGTAGCGTGGGGGTACGAAATAGTTTATATTTTTACAAGGAAATACTATTAAATATGCTACAATTTTACACAAGTTTTAATTATTTATTTATAAATGGGATATACCTAAACCTTGCTACAACACTATAGGCAGTGTACCTAATCGTAGAGTAGTATAGTTTTTAGGAAGTCCGGTTCGTTCCACAGGGAGACAGGGAGCGGGCTTATTGCACACTATATTTTTAAACAACTATATTTGTACAAAATATATATAAATATATATAATAATATATAAAAGGGGGTTTACCGTTTAATGACCGGTTTGTCGATTTATATTTTAAGCGAAGCGTATAGTAAATGACGATATTTAAATAACAATATAAAATAAATAACAATAATTAAAATGACAATAAATAAAAGTACGAGGAAATATGAAATAAAATATATTATGCTTATTTAAACTTCCGTAACCATGATGGTTGACGTGTTGATTTTAGTTTTATGCCCATGGGTTAATTGTCCTTTGTCCTGGATTATTTAATATGTCCGTATGGTTTTTGTCCATAACAGTCTATCGGTCATAAATTTAAAGTGCGAGTGTCCTCGTCAAATTATCCTTATACCCGAAGTCAAATATTCCAACTAATTGGGGACTTAAACTGTAACAAGGTTTTAATACTTTGTTTAATAATTACACCAGGATATCGACTGTGTGTAACTCAAGGTTTTAATACTTTGTTATCAATTATGCCAAGTGTCCTTGTACATAATTTCACCCCTGTTTTAATAATTTCATAGACTATTAATCCATTCCCGTGTCCGGTTAAATGAACGATTATTCGTACATATAAATATCCCGCCCATCGTGTCCGATCGAGTGTATATGGTTATTTATAGGGACGTCCAATTGTAAATCTTTATATTAAAATTAACAAACTATCATTTAGTTAAACAAATATAAAGCCCATTAATAGCCCATAGTCTAATTTCCACAAGTGTCGTTCTTTTGTCCAAACCCCAATTAAGGTACAAAGCCCAATTACCCCGTCTTTAATATTTAGTCCAACATCATGATTACTTTGGCTCAAATAAGCATAATAATAACTTAAGTACGAGACATTAATTTAAAAAGGAGAACATAGCTTACATTGATTATTTATCGCGTAGTGTTACACGGACAGAGCTCCGACTTTAAAACCCTTAAAATAACCTTTACATAACCCGAACTAATCTAATATAAAACTACCCTATACTATATATATTATTTATTTATTTATTTATTTATTACAGAGTATTATTATTATTATTTTTATATTTTTAAACTCGGCAGAATGCATGGCCTTTTATAGGCATTTCTGATTTTTGCAGCTCCGCGAGTCGTGGAGTTTTAAGCTTACAAACTCCGCGAGTCGTGGAGTTTGAAAATCCAGCTCACATAATTTTGGAACCTTGCTTGTCGACATATTTTATATATAAATATAAAATATAAATAATTAATATAATTATTTATATATTATATTATATTCTTGTGCATAGTAGACTTGTAATTTTTAGTCCGTTGCGGCGGGCGTTGATAGTTGACTCATGTCCCGGTTCCGGATTTTCGAACGTCCTTGCGTACAATTTAATATCATGTACTTTGCATTTTGTAACTTGTACTCTTGTCATTTTGAGACGTTTCTCATCAATAAATTGAACCACTTGGATTGTATCTTGTACATTTGAGCTTTTTGGACGTTTTTGTCTTCAAATCTTCGTTTTCGCCTTTTGTCTTCGCACTTATTTATTTAAACAATTACAATGAAAATATAATACAATTACATATGAAAACCTATTATTTAGGAGGGATATTGCTATGAAATATATTTTCCTTTTTAGTCTTATCAAATATCCCCACACTTGAGCGTTGCTTGTCCTCAAGCAATACAGAACTTGAAATAAAAACATACATGAATCACTTTTTTATTCATCACACTTTGTATATTAGTGATTTTGATATGGTGGTATAAACAATGATAGTAACGATAGAACCATGATTAAAGGTGGGTGTGTCATCCACAGTTGCCTCGGGTTTAGGTCAACGACACTTGCAATTAAATAGCCGATTTACTTTCGGTTTTCAAAGCAAAGTGCACATTTGAAAGGCGGTTTACAGTCCCACATGACTATGAAAATTTAGATCCGTTAGGAAATTGGATCTTTATGAAAACATTTGATCTTTTAAAAATTCAATCTAGCTTTTACCCTAGACAAGTTTTCCGGAATAACCCTTCACCGGTGTTGCAAAATATTTTTGTGGGTTTTGTGGGTTTCAGATTTGAAAATTTTAGCTCAAAACTTATGGTTTTGTGTCACCCACTTGCTATCCTTGTATTAGGAAAGCAACACATCCAGTTTACTTGCTCCGTATATTACCTTTCGGTAAACTACCGTCCGGTTGTAAAGGAAAGCGATGAACAAGCAACTGTTAAGGCAATGTCCCGTGACTTGCTTTTGATTATGGTCTATAAACATGTCGGATGCTAGTACTATCCTTTGTAGGAGCAATAGTAAGATCATCCTATAATTTTTTCGGTCTGGCACAAGGTCCTGTCTCCGACCATGCTATGCAACCACCGTTCTTACGGTTGATGAAATGTCCCGTTCTTATTGATTAAAAACGTTCCATATTAATTGATTTCGTTGCGAGGTTTTGACCTCTATATGAGACGTTTTTCAAAGACTGCATTCATTTTTAAAACAAACCATAACCTTTATTTCATAAATAAAGGTTTAAAAAGCTTTACGTAGATTATCAAATAATGATAATCTAAAATATCCTGTTTACACACGACCATTACATAATGGTTTACAATACAAATATGTTACATCGAAATCAGTTTCTTGAATGCAGTTTTTACACAATATCATACAAACATGGACTCCAAATCTTGTCCTTATTTTAGTATGCAACAGCAGAAGCTCTTAGTATTCACCTGAGAATAAACATGCTTTAAACGTCAACAAAAATGTTGGTGAGTTATAGGTTTAACCTATATATATATCAAATCGTAACAATAGACCACAAGATTTCATATTTCAATACACATCCCATACATAGAGATAAAAATCATTCATATGGTGAACACCTGGTAACCGACATTAACAAGATGCATATATAAGAATATCCCCACCATTCCGGGACACCCTTCGGATATGATATAAATTTCGAAGTACTAAAGCATCCGGTACTTTGGATGGGGTTTGTTAGGCCCAATAGATCTATCTTTAGGATTCGCGTCAATTAGGGTGTATGTTCCCTAATTCTTAGATTACCAGACTTAATAAAAAGGGGCATATTCGATTTCGATAATTCAACCATAGAATGTAGTTTCACGTACTTGTGTCTATTTTGTAAATTATTTATAAAACCTGCATGTATTCTCATCCCAAAAATATTAGATTTTAAAAGTGGGACTATAACTCACTTTCACAGATTTTTACTTCGTCGGGAAGTAAGACTTGGCCACTGGTTGATTCACGAACCTATAACAATATATACATATATATCAAAGTATGTTCAAAATATATTTACAACACTTTTAATATATTTTGATGTTTTAAGTTTATTAAGTCAGCTGTCCTCGTTAGTAACCTACAACTAGTTGTCTACAGTTAGATGTACAGAAATAAATCGATAAATATTATCTTGAATCAATCCACGACCCAGTGTATACGTATCTCAGTATTGATCACAACTCAAACTATATATATTTTGGAATCAACCTCAACCCTGTATAGCTAACTCCAACATTCACATATAGAGTGTCTATGGTTGTTCCGAAATATATATAGATGTGTCGACATGATAGGTCGAAACATTGTATACGTGTCTATGGTATCTCAAGATTACATAATATACAATACAAGTTTATTAAGTTATGGTTGGAATAGATTTGTTACCAATTTTCACGTAGCTAAAATGAGAAAAATTATCCAATCTTGTTTTACCCATAACTTCTTCATTTTAAATCCGTTTTGAGTGAATCAAATTGCTATGGTTTCATATTGAACTCTATTTTATGAATCTAAACAGAAAAAGTATAGGTTTATAGTCGAAAAAATAAGTTACAAGTCGTTTTTGTAAAGGTAGTCATTTCAGTCGAAAGAACGACGTCTAGATGACCATTTTAGAAAACATACTTCCACTTTGAGTTTAACCATAATTTTTGGATATAGTTTCATGTTCATAATAAAAATCATTTTCCCAGAATAACAACTTTTAAATCAAAATTTATCATAGTTTTTAATTAACTAACCCAAAACAGCCCGCGGTGTTACTACGACGGCGTAAATCCGGTTTTACGGTGTTTTTCGTGTTTTCAGGTTTTAAATCATTAAGTTAGCATATCATATAGATATAGAACATGTGTTTATTTGATTTTAAAAGTCAAGTTAGAAGGATTAACTTTTATTTGCGAACAAGTTTAGAATTAACTAAACTATGTTCTAGTGATTACAAGTTTAAACCTTCGAATAAGATAGCTTTATATGTATGAATAGAATGATGTTATGAACATCATTACTACCTCAAGTTCCTTGGATAAACCTACTGGAAATGAGAAAAATAGATCTAGCTTCAAAGAATCCTTGGATGGCTTGAAAGTTCTTGAAGCAGAATCATGACACGAAAACAATTTCAAGTAAGATTTCCACTCGAAATAAGATTGTTATAGTTATAGAAATTGAATTAAAGTTTGAATATGATTATTACCTTGTATTAGAAAGATAACCTACTGTAAGTAACAAAGGTTTCTTGATCTTGGATGATTACTTGGAATGGATTTAGAAAACTTGGAAGTAAACTTGCAATCTTGGAAGTATTCTTGATTTTATGAAACTAGAACTTTTAGAATTTATGAAGAACACTTAGAACTTGAAGATAGAACTTGAGAGAGATCAATTAGATGAAAAAAATTGAAGAATGAAAGTGTTTGTAGGTGTTTTTGGTCGTTGGTGTATGGATTAGATATAAAGGATATGTAATTTTATTTTCATGTAAATAAGTCATGAATGATTACTCATATTTTTGTAATTTTATGAGATATTTTATGCTAGTTGCCAAATGATGGTTCCCACATGTGTTAGGTGACTCACATGGGCTGCTAAGAGCTGATCATTGGAGTGTATATACCAATAGTACATACATCTAAAAGCTGTGTATTGTACGAGTACGAATACGGGTGCATACGAGTAGAATTGTTGATGAAACTGAACGAGGATGTAATTGTAAGCATTTTTGTTAAGTAGAAGTATTTTGATAAGTGTCTTGAAGTCTTTCAAAAGTGTATGAATACATATTAAAACACTACATGTATATACATTTTAACTGAGTCGTTAAGTCATCGTTAGTCGTTACATGTAAATGTTGTTTTGAAACCTTTAGGTTAACGATCTTGTTGAATGTTGTTAACCCATTATTTATTATAACAAATGAGATGTTAAATTGTTATATTATCATGATATTATGATATATAATATATCTTAGTATGATATATATACAGTTAAATGTCGTTACAACGATAATCGTTACATATATGTCTCGTTTCGAAATCATTAAGTTAGTAGTCTTATTTTTACATATGTATTTCATTGTTAATACACTTAATAATATATTTACTTATCATTTAACATAATTAACCAAGTGTATCAATATCTTAATATGATTCATATGTACCTAGTAAGACGTTGTTATAACGATAATCGTTATATATATCGTTTTCGAGTTTCTTAAATTAATAGTCTCATTTTTATGTATATAACTCATTGTTAAAATACCTAATGAGATACATACTTATAATAAAATCATGTTAACTATATATATAACCATATATATGTCATCGTATAGTTTTTACAAGTTTTAACGTTCGTGAATCACCGGTCAACTTGGGTGGTCAATTGTCTATATGAAACCTATTTCAATTAATCAAGTCTTAACAAGTTTGATTGCTTAACATGTTGGAAACACTTAATCATGTAAATAATAATTTCATTTAATATATATATAAACATGGAAAAGTTCGGGTCACTACAGTTAACACCCGATTTGGTTCAGGTGACCTAATGAATTCCAGGTGAATTCCTAGGATTTTACGTTCAATGGTAATGAACGCATTGAAAATAGGTTTTCAGAAAACAAATCGGTTTATAATTTTGATCAAAATATTTTCTCGTTCAAGCTCGAGTTTAGATATCATCGAATTCCATGAGTTTGTAATTCTCAATCTTTAAGGTCAATCTCAAGGATTGAGTAATATCAGGCTTAAAAGCTGATTTTTAATCTTTAAGGAGATTATCCTTTCTGGGGATCTGATTCATTAGTCTTATCAAGCTAATTTGCACAGTGCCCCCATTGTACGAGATAAATCCTTCTCATGGTTAAGATAAATCTGACCACTTGGCGACCCTGTTTGATGCTGAGGTCCGTGGATTTCCTGCTGATTTTAGAGATGACTTTTCTAGATTTTTCGTCAACCTACAGCTGGTCTGGACGATAACTTCTTGACCTAAATCAAGAAGCGCGTGTCTTTTTCGGAAGACTTTACTTCCTTTTAATGATGGAATTGATTCATCGTGTAGATCCATCTTTTCTTTTCTTTCATCGGGTAAAATAGTTAATTTAGTCCAAAACAAAAGCACCTGCAATAAACTTTACAGAAACATGTGCTAGATAGTTTTTAATTGAATAACTAGGTACATTCTCCCCACACTTAGTTTCTTTCTTTGCCTTTTTATTCTCCTTTATTCCATTTTAAATGAATTCAAGCGTTTCAGGGTGTTTCTCCATTTATGTCCTTTCCGAGGTAACGATAATTTTGGTATTAACACCTAATTTTCATCGTTCATAAATATGTATAAACATGATTTTGAATTCATTTAGTTTAAAATTTTTCAAATTTTCACAAAATTTGGCAAATAAAATCAAGTGTAAACCCGAGAGAATTTATAATCCTTCCCCACACTTGAGATCATGCAATGCCCTCATTTGCATGAAATCGGACTCTAATTATAAATTCATGAGGGTGATTAGTGTAGAAAAGTGATTGAAAATACCCAGTTTGTAATTACAAAGCTCGTCGAATGATAGATGGCGCGCCTCATCGTTCATTCCTTCTTGTTTTATCACATATGTTTTTCTTCAAAAACGGTTGCTTTTCTGAACTGTTTGCTAATATTTGAAAATGCGTCTTTTACCCTTACTTATTATTCATGTTTATTTAACGAGTTATGCACTAACTCGAACCCCTAATTTAACGTTAAGTGGGGTTAGACTTCCCCACACTTAGCTGACGACATGTGAAGTCGGTAGAATAAGTTCCACGAATTAAAATAGTGAGCCAGTTATTTACATCTCGGGTGGTATATATTATATCAATGGGTTTAAAGTTTAGACCCACCCGATCGTCACTACCTAATTCTTTTTTAAGTGTAGCTTTTAGTAAATGGATATGTCTCTTTTCTGGTTCTTGGTCAAATGGATCAATATACACCGACATACATATTTCTATAGGGTGGACAATTCCTAACATTTCCTTCCGTTTATTCTCGGGATCAAAGTTTTCACCTCTATTACCCATTTGGTTGAAATCCGAGGTGTCATTATCTATTAAAGCTCGTAGTTCATCTTCGGTAGATGACTCGTCTATTGAGAATATTGGGTTGGAAGGTTGTTGAATAGTGAATTTCGGGATCGAAGTAAATTCTTCTTCATTAACGGTCCTTATCAGTCCCTTCATTTTGGTCTCGGGGGTAAAATTTTCAACGTTATCGTTTTCCCATGAGTACCAATTTGTCACCCTTACTTCTTCTTCATCCATTGATGGATCAATGATTTCGTCGGTAGAGGCTAATGTGTCGATATGTTGTGAAATTGGTAAGACTGAATAAAAAGTATCATCGGGATAGTTGGTGATTTCGGAGCTCTCGAATTCATCAAAATTCGATGATATGAGATTTTCTTGCACAATACTCCTCAGATCAACAGGTGTGTAGTCTGATAGAGTTTCAGCTTGCCGGTTTACAAACTCTCTCATTTGTTCATTTTGAGCATTGAGTTCTTCGAGTGTGATTTTCATATTGTCTAATAAATTTTCAGACACGTAATTTTCCTCGTCTACTGGTTGTTGAGTTTGGAAATATTCTTGGGAATAATCCCGATTTAAATTGTATTCTTCATAATCATTCCATTCAGGTTCCGTGGGTGCGTAATTTTCCATAGGAACATAATAGTAACATTCCCATGTTGAGTGATAATCTCCACAGATTTCACAACCAGTTATTGTTTCGTCGTTCGTGATCCAAGATTGACTGATCGAATTGTCATCAACGATCGAATTGTCATCAACACTCGGTTGAGAGTATTGATTTTGTATTTCATAAAGAGTTTCCAAAATATCTTCGAGACTTTTCATAATGCGCTTATTACCAAATTTTAATTATTCTATTAGTTATAAAAATAGAAAAACTTATATAAGTTGTCCAATTAATAGACTTTTCTGCTTTTGCCCACGTTTCGAATAGCCAATAGATGCAGCAGGGAGCCAGAACCCTTTAAATCGGAAGCTCACAACTCAGCCACTAACAAATCCAACTATTACTACGAAGCAGAAAATTTGGATGTCTATCAATTTAACCGCTTAAAATAATTTTTCGTTTTGAAATTTTAGAGAAGAAATAGAGAAAATTTCTAAGTCCTAAAAACTAGCGTGTCGAGAAATAAGAAAGAAAAAGAGTGCGCGTCGAAAAACGTCGAAAAATAAAAATAAGAAAGATAGCGCGAAAAAATGGCGTCGCAAAATTCTAAAGCACCTAAATCTTAGTCTAAGGAATAAGCACTTAAGGGATTTTACGGCAAAGCCTAAAAATCTAGAAATAAAAATAAGCTACGGCAAAATACTAAGCTTAAAACTAGATATGAACGATAAAAATACAAATATTACGATTAACCGATTAAAAAGATACAAAAATAAAAATAAGCTTAAATTTTGATAAAATTATTTATTTTTATAAAAATATTATTTTTATATATTTATTTTATAAAAGTATTAATTTATATATATAAATAAAACTAATTAAAATTTAAAATACAATTTAATTAAAAATTAAAACTAATTATATTAAACTAATAAAGTAATTAGGGTTTAAAAATAATAATAAATAATATTACTCCGTAATTAAAGTGAAAATAGGGTTTCTGTCAGCGCGTCAGGGTGGCTCCGCGAGTCGCGTTGCCACGTGCCCTAAAATTCCGCAAGTCACGGAGTTTGCTTTTTGGTTTTTTTTATATATATATATAATTTTATATTGTTTTTCTAAAAATATATATAAATATATTTATACAAAAATAAATTAAAAATATAGAGTTTCGCCGAGTCCCCGGCAGCGGCGCCAAAACTTGATGCCGTAGCGTGGGGGTACGAAATAGTTTATATTTTTACTAGGAAATACTATTAAATATGCTACAATTTTACACAAGTTTTAATTATTTATTTACAAATGGGATATACCTAAACCTTGCTACAACACTATAGGCAGTGTACCTAATCGTAGAGTAGTATAGTTTTTAGGAAGTCCGGTTCGTTCCACAGGGAGCGGGCTTATTGCACACTATATTTTTAAACAACTATATTTGTACAAAATATATATAATTATATATAATAATATATAAAAGGGGGTTTACCGTTTAATGACCGGTTTGTCGATTTATATTTTAAGCGAAGCGTATAGTAAATGACGATATTTAAATAACAATATAAAATAAATAACAATAATTAAAATGACAATAAATAAAAGTACGAGGAAATATGAAATAAAATATATTATGCTTATTTAAACTTCCGTAACCATGATGGTTGACGTGTTGATTTTAGTTTTATGTCCATGGGTTAATTGTCCTTTGTCCTGGATTATTTAATATGTCCGTCTGGTTTTTGTCCATAACAGTCCATCGGTCATAAATTTAAAGTGCGAGTGTCCTCGTCAAATTATCCTTATACCCGAAGTCAAATATTCCAACTAATTGGGGACTTAAACTGTAACAAGGTTTTAATACTTTGTTTAATAATTACACCAGGATATCGACTGTGTGTAACCCAAGGTTTTAATACTTTGTTATCAATTATGCCAAGTGTCCTTGTACATAATTTCACCCCTGTTTTAATAATTCCATAGACTATTAATCCATTCCCGTGTCCGGTTAAATGAACGATTATTTGTACATATAAATATCCCGCCCATCGTGTCCGATCGAGTGTATATGGTTATTTATAGGGACGTCCAATTGTAAATCTTTATATTAAAATTAACAAACTATCATTTAGTTAAACAAATATAAAGCCCATTAATAGCCCATAGTCTAATTTCCACAAGTGTCGTTCTTTTGTCCAAACCCCAATTAAGGTACAAAGCCCAATTACCCCGTCTTTAATATTTAGTCCAACATCATGATTACTTTGGCTCAAATAAGCATAATAATAACTTAAGTACGAGACATTAATTTAAAAAGGAGAACATAGCTTACATTGATTATTTATCGCGTAGTGTTACACGGACAGAGCTCCGACTTTAAAACCCTTAAAATAACCTTTACATAACCCGAACTAATCTAATATAAAACTACCCTATACTATATATATTATTTATTTATTTATTTATTTATTACAGAGTATTATTATTATTATTTTTATATTTTTAAACTCGGCAGAATGCATGGCCTTTTATAGGCATTTCTGATTTTTGGAGCTCCGTGAGTCGTGGAGTTTTAAGCCTGCAAACTCCGCGAGTCTTGGAGTTTGAAAATCCAGCTCACATAATTTTGGAACCTTGCTTGTCGACATATTTTATATATAAATATAAAATATAAATAAGTAATATAATTATTTATATATTATATTATATTCTTGTGCATAGTAGACTTGTAATTTTTAGTCCGTTGCGGCGGGCGTTGATAGTTGACTCATGTCCCGGTTCCGGATTTTCGAACGTCCTTGTGTACAATTTAATATCATGTATTTTGCGTTTTGTAACTTGTACTCTTGTCATTTTGAGACGTTTCTCATCAATAAATTGAACCACTTGGATTGTATCTTGTACATTTGAGCTTTTTGGACGTTTTTGTCTTCAAATCTTTGTTTTCGCCTTTTGTCTTCGCACTTATTTATTTAAACAATTACAATGAAAATATAATACAATTACATATGAAAACCTATTATTTAGGAGGGATATTGCTATGAAATATATGTTCCTTTTTAGTCTTATCAACAACCAAAACCCCACTTCAAGTACATTAACTACACTTATGTACACTACAAATAAACGGGTCTTACATATACTTCTTCTAGTGATTCCTAGATCTTTGTTAACTGGTTTTGGCATTCACATTTGTAACAATATGAAGGGAATGAGAAGAAGTAATAGGCTGAAGAAAGACACACTGGATTTGCAATTAGGCAAAGGGGATCAAGCTTTTGTTGAAGCTATTGGTACATCTGAACTTACTTCTCTAAGTGGTCTTATTGTTTTGTTAGAACAATAGCATTATGCTCTCAATACTGCGAGCGACATAGTTCGAAAGATGTTAGTTTTGAACTTGCATTTACACACTTAGGTATTTCAGTTTCTAAGGATAATATATTTATCTTAATACCTATTTACATACTTAGGTATTCCAGTTTCTAAGGATAATATATTTATCTTAATACCAATCCACGTGATGGTATTTTTGAAATTGATATGCATAGTGTAATTTCAAATGAGAATTCTGTGTATACCTACATCGCCAAAGTCTTCAAGCAAGACTTGAATAAGGCCTATCTATGACATTGTCATATTGGTCATATAAACAAACAATGCATTTCAAAACTTCAATCTAATGGACTTTTGGAATCAATTGACTCTGAGTCATTTGATGTATGCGAGTCATGTTTATGTGAAAAGATGACAAATGCTTCTTTCTCCGATTTAGGTAAAAGAGCTAAAGATCTTTTAGGATGAAGAGACCCGTCCTAATCCATCTGGATGAATACATTACATTTGGTTACATCGTGAGGTACTTGACCTCTATATGATACATTTTACAAACATTGCATTCGTTTTTAAAAGACAAACTATCATTACATCGAAAGTTGACGGCATGCATACCATTTCATAATATATCCAATTATAATTGACTTAATAATAATCTTGATGAACTCAACGACTCGAATGCAACGTCTTTTGAAATATGTCATGAATGACTTCAAGTAATATCTCTAAAATGAGTAAATGCACAGCGGAAGATTTCTTTAATACCTGAGAATAAACATGCTTTAAAGTGTTAACCAAAAGGTTAGTGAGTTTATAGGTTTATCGTAATCAATCATTTCCATAATTTTAATAGACCACAAGATTTTCATTTCCATTTCTCATAAATATACATCTCATATCAGGCATTTCGCAAACTACATAGAGATAAAAATCATTCATATGGTGAACGCTTGATAACCGAACTAACAGGATGCATATAGAATATCCCCATCATTCCGAGACTCTCATCGGACATGATAATCGAAGTACATAAAGCATTCGTAACCCGAATGGGACGTGTCAAGGTAAAAAGGGGCCATTTCCCTAATTCTTAGGCTACCAAGCTAAAAAGGGGCATATTCGATTCGATAATCCAACCATAGAATGTAGTTTCGATTACTTGTGTCTATTTCGTAAAACATTTATAAAAGTAGCTCATGTATTCTCAGTCCCAAAAATATATATTGCAAAAGTATTTAAAAAGGGAGTAATGAAACTCACAATACTGTATTTTTTAGTAAAAATACATATGACGACATTGAACAATGCAGGGTTTGGCCTCGGATTCACGAACCTATATCATTCATATATATATTAACACATATAATCGTAATCGAGCAAGTTTATGTCTACTTATTAGTGATATAAATTATATGTTTCATTAATTAATTTATTAACATCAATATAATAAATTCTTTATTAGAGTAGTTTAATAATTTATCTATAATTATAATATTTATCATTCTTTAATAGTAAGAATTTATATTAAGGTTTATATGATAAAAATATATATATATATATATATATATATATATATATATATATATATATATATATATATATATATATATTTATATTACTTAATATATTTTGTATATAGCTTAATTAATATCATTTTAATAATAGAAATATAATAATATGTAATATTAATATTTTTTGTAATGTATTTTTTGTAAAATAACATTTATTTGCAATAATAACCATAATAGTGATAATAATGATAATAATAGTAACGATAATACTTATAATAATAATGGTGATGATATATGTTAGTAATCTTTGTAAGAATAATAATATCAATAAGTTTTGTAATAATGATATTAATAATCTTGTAATAATAATTTCAATATTGATACTAATAATAATATCCTAAATGATAATACTAGTAGTAATACTTATACTAATAATAATAATTGATAGTTAATACTTTTATTAGTAATAATAATAATAATAATAATAATAATAATAATAATAATAATAATAATAATAATAATAGTAATAATAATAGTAATAATAATAATAATAATAATAATAATAATAATAATAATAATAATAATAATAATAATAATAATAATAATAATAATAATAATAATAGAATGCTACCTTTCAAAAAAAAAAAATTCGGATTTAAGAACAAAACACTCATGCCCGGGCTCGAACCCGCGACCTCCCGCTTAACCATTTTCCTACCAAACCACTAAACCGCTTGTTACTTCTTGATATAACTTGCAGTTTAAACCATATAATCTATAGGAAGCAGTTTGCTTTTCTTGTTGAATTTAAAACCCACACTATCATGCATCTTTATCAATATCGTAAGACTTTAACAACCTCATTATCATCACTAAATCATCATTCGGGAATCATAATCATCATCTTATATCATTATCAACCATCGTAGTCTTCATCATCACTTTCATTTCCTAATCCTAATCTAGTCATCAACTTTCGTTCATCATAGTAACTGTATTATCATCATCGTGATACTACCCGTAACCGTATCGTCTTTATTATCATCCTAATTATTATTAACTAATTATTATCTACTTGTCCTTCTTAAGATCATACCCGTATCAACTAGTCTGGCACAACAGGAACACTAAGCAGGCCCTCGGCCCAACAGAAGTTTGGCCCAACAAAAGCCTGAGTTGGGTCACGGCCCACTAATCAATAATACGGCCCAAGTAAAAAAAATATTATATCCCGTTTGGTTTTTCACAAGGAACCCGACTGAAACAGAAAAAGAAAATATGTAGCAGCATTCCTACAATTAGTTAAAGGAATTACAGCAATCGAGGTTTAGGTTCAAGTGGGTTCTAGTTATAAAAACTGTCGGCCAGTATGGAAAAGAAATAAAAAAAATCATGAAGTCTTCACAGTATTATTATCATTGTTTAATAGTCTCATCCTCTTAATCATTCTTTATTTATACGCCATATTCGTCATCATATTTGCATCTTCTTCATCATTATAATTAATGAAAACAGAAACAGGGAACATAAGCTAAACGATTGCAATTTTTACGGTGGTGATGATGGTTGTTATGGTGTTTGGTTTCCGAACAGATAACAACAGAAAACAGTAATTTAAGTAGCAATAATTGATGATCAAGGTGGAGGTAATGTGGTGATCGAATACAAAATAGAAAACAAGTCTTCGGTTGATATGGGTTTTGGTTCTCAGTTAGTAACAAAAGGGGATAGTAGTAACCTGTAAACATGTAGCATTAGATAGTTGTTTGGGTTAATTGATCAGCTGCAAATTCAACAGTCATGCAGTAGCAACCGTTCATATTAATGAGTTTGTTTGAGGGTTAATGATTGAAGAAAACAAGTGGGTTTCGTTTAGTAGTAGCCGAGGGTGATGGTTGTTTAGTTGGTGTTAATAGCACAAAACAGAAACAGTCTGATGGTGGTTTCACAGTTGGGCTGTCGATGAAACAAAAACAGTAGGCTGAGTATAAGTAATAGAAAAGGTGTTGTGATGGTTGTATTGATGGTGGAAATTAGATGGTGATGGTGTCACCGTTTCAAGGATTTCAAGAGAGAGGGAGACGGTGATGAGTCAAGGTGGTTTCTTGGCCTAGCTCGACTAGAAACAAGAAGGCAAGAGACGATTATGGTGGCTTCCATAAAAGAAAGAGAAGAGAGGGATATAGAGATGATGTGAGGGTGAAGGATTTTAATATATGTAGGTTTATATATAATATTTATGTACTAGTGATAATTGATATATACAGAAAGATTAGTTAGTGGTGAGATTAAAACAAAACACCTCAGTAATCATTAATATTATTTAAATGAATTATAAAGTATAAAAATGAAAAACGTGTGATTAAGGATTTTAATTCTGCCGACCGTTTTTAACGGATGGCTATATCGGACTCCGTTGTAAATCAGTGGCGGATAAGAGTCTTCAGAATAATCCCATATTTTTAAATTAACTATATTTATTTATTTTGGTCATTATGGTATAAAATTTAGTCATTATCTATTAAATAAAAATTACATTAATTATTCACTCCCAATCCCAAGTAAAATATAAAAAGTTTTAAAATTTAATAACTAGGTCCTAAATACGTTTTTAGTAAGCTTAAACTTTATAGAACTCATTTTTGAATCACCGTTTATTTTAAATCATATAAGTTTGAATTTTAATTTGCTTAATATCAATCGAATGACGATTGAGTGTTACAGTCGTTTACTAAATAGATTCGAATTGACAAAATATATACTTAAATTACTTTATATATATATATATATACATATATATATATATACATATATATATATACATATATATATATATATATATACATATATATATATATACATATATATATATATACATACATATATATATATATATATATATATATATATATATATATATATATATATATATATATATATATATATATATATATATATGTATGTATTTATTTATAATAATATCATATTTTAAATTTTATTTTACATGGTAAATTCTAACAACTAAATTATTTAATAATTATATTTATTATATAATAAATATACATATAGATTCATTTTCATAAGAATTTAATTATATCATATTTTATTTTACATTTTTAGTTTTAACAATTAAATCCTATATCAATATTTCCAGATATTATATATATATATATATATATATATATATATATATATATATATATATATATATACATACATATATATACATTCATTTACAATTAATTGTTCGTGAATCGTCGGAAACAGTAAAAGGTCAAATGTTTTCATGTACACAGATCCAGAAATTTTGAGACTCAACTTTACAGACTTTGCTTATCGTGTCGAAATCATATAAAGATCAACTTTAAATTTGGTCAGAAATTTCTGGGTCATCACAGTACCTACCCGTTAAAGAAATTTCGTCCCGAAATTTGAGTTAGGTCGTCCTGTCTAACAATAAAAATGTTTTCAAGACGAATATGAATTGATAAGATAGAATTTTATCAGCAATAATGGTACAGATAAAATAATTCGATTATTCGAAGCGTACGAGTGAAGCTACCACAAAAGATTGAGATAGAGATTTAACTTTTGACGTAGTCTTGGTTGAATTTCGGAATTCAAGGGATTTAAAGAAAATCTTCGAAATCTAAAAGATTTGATTCTTCGACGAGTAAGGAAATTAAGATCTCTATAATTAAATACGGTGATCTGCCTCGATTACTCTGTCTGATATTTCCATTATAAATTAAACTTTTCCCGTTCCAATATTTTTCACCACTCCCATTTTCTATACTTTAATTCATATTTCCAAATCATCAGTCAATATGCTTTATCCAGTTTTAATTCTGGATATATTCCTGACTTTCATATCTGTCATTCTCCTTTTTCATCTACCACCGGAGGAATCTGTCTACTTTTACTATGTTCTTGGGTTTAAAGTGTTTTTAGTTCTCCCGAGTCTTTATATTGCTATTCGTATTAATATCCAATATTTGTAACCTCCGTGTTGTTATTGGGCTTTATATTTTCTCTTATATGTTAGAGCTCTTTGCCTTTTTATTATCTTCTCGACCTCTTGTAAAGCGAGTAACGGTCCAAAATTCGTAAGTATGGAATTTCGAATGAACTTAATGTTCTAAATAAGAAAGAACGTAATTGCACGATTTGATTTGTTAAATTACCTGAATCACTGAGAATAGAACTATCAAGAATATACTTTCTTGATATGTTCAGAAGTTAAGCAGAATGAAAGAGTTATGTAACATGGCACGTGATGACGTTATAATCTGCGAATCATCACGTTCCATTAGAAACTCAACATGACTTACTGTAATATAATCACGTTGATCAAGTGTCATTATATTATACTAACTCATGCTTCAATTCCTTTACATTTTTCCAGAGTTCATTCATAAATTAAACTTAGATTTTACAGAAGTTTCCAATATAATGAAACACGTGAAGCACGAAGGGGTAAAAAATTTCGGCCGAGAATATTTATGAAAATATCTTCAGAAATATCGAAGATATTTATGATGATATTTTAGAATTTCTAAGTTCGATGGTTGATGAAGAAAGATTTTCCGCAAGATTTTAACATGGGTACGGAGTAAGATATTCGTTGAAGGTTTCATCGGATACATAATTACTTGGATTCTTTGAATATATGGTATGGTCCTTGTATTTGGCCTTGGTCTCCTTCATGGTTTGCTCAATCTGTTTTTCAGTACTAAATTTTCTATCGAGCGTTCCTAACACTCTCTTCTTTATCATCAAACTTTTGGCCGTTTAGACCATCTACAATTTTTCTGTTTCCTCTGCATTTAATGCTACGATATCTGAATCATCGGTTATCAATCCGAGGTGGTTTCAGGAGAATTATGTTTTTAGATGATTAAACACTGATGGTAATATGGTGAAATATAAAAGGTTCTCCGATAACGATGACAAAATGCAACTTATATATCACGGTTATAATAAGGCTAATTCGAATGAAAGTCGAAGTTGATTTGCTGGAGCTGTGACAAAATTGGCTACTTTGGAAGGGATTGCAAAGCTATTTTTTTTTGGTAATAACAACGCCAAAGGAGCTAGTACAAATACATGTTAAACGTTTACTCAGATTCTGAGTGTTTTCAGGTGCATAAATTTATGCATCAATCTTTTCTCCCGCAGATGAAGTGCGGTTGGTTCATCCTCTCGATTGAGGTGTTTTCAAGAATCATGAAAGGTTTGAACGTGGATTGTAATCGTCAAGATACAAATGAGGTTTAAGATGAAATCAAGTGGCAAACTTGAAGAAATGTTTAGTTTCATATGTTATAATCAATATTTTAATTCATTTTAATTGTCCAATGTTATTAGTTCACAGTCGATAGTCCACAGTTAACAACCCAATAGTTCATATATAGTTTAATATAAAATATTTGAATTAATTAATATGTATCGTGACCCATTGTATACATGTCTCAGACTCGATCACAACTCAAAGTATATATATTATTGTAGAATTAACCTCAACCCTGTATAGCTAACTCGATCATTACTGCATATAGAGTGTCTATGGTTATTCTAAATAATATATATAGATGCGTCGATATGATATGTCAAAACCTTGTATACGTGTCCCGATATTTAAAGTGCGTAAAATAAATAACAGAAATTAAATGACGATAAATAAAATTGCGAGAACTAAAATTGCGATAATTAAATTGCGATAATTAAATGTAATAAGGAATTAACAGTTAGCTAGGAACAGTTAGCTAGGATTTTGTTAGCTTGGATTCTTAACAAAATTTCTCATAGTTAATTTATTTGTTTCTAACAAATTTTATTTTTGTCCAATGTTTTCTTCATTATGCCACTTGTTGGATTCTGATAGGTCGAAATCCAAATATGAAATGGAATGAAAATGGTTATTCTGTAGTGAACGGATATGTATATCTTGTGGATGTAAGTAGGATAGTAAATGACTGTTGAATCAGATTGAAAGAATGTACAGTGTAACTTATTAATGTAAAATCTAAATATTCCTCGAGTATTACCTACCCGTTAAAATATTTTCACCATTAACAGTTTATACAAAAGAATTTTTAATTACAATCTTTATGAAAACATATATTCATATATATTTTCTTCAGATGTAATCATGGATTTAATGAGTTTATATCATATTAACTCATTTGATTTTTGGCTGGAACTAGAATAAATAATCTCTAAGACTTTAGAGATTACATAATTGCTACCGAATGTTTCTCCAATGATGTTATAGATTAATACTTCATCGGTGGTTGTTGTTGGTACTCCTCGGTATCTATGGTGCGTATGACGTTGATGATCGAGATACAGATTATGATGCTGAATCATGGGATGTGGATGTTGTGGATGGTGGTACTGATTATGCTGCTGGTGCTGCTGATGGTGGTACTGTTGCTGCCGGTGTTGCCGCTGGTGCTTGTGATCTTTGCACCATATTCTCTAAAGTCACTACCCGAGCGCGAAGCTCGTTGACTTCTTCTATAACACTGGGATGATTGTCAGTTCGAACGAGTGGATGAATAAGATCTAGAATATGAGATAGTATATAAACGTGACGGAATACTCTGGAAATGAGAGAGAAAATGGTATTACGAACAGGTTCGTCGGTAAGTGCTTCAGGTTCATTGCCAAGTGGACAATATGGTGGATGGAAGGGATCACCTTCTTCTTGTCTCCAATGATTAAGTAGGCTACGAACTCATCCCCAATTCATCCAGAATTGGTGATGACTGATTGGTTGATCCATTCCAGTTACACTGCTTTCGAACCTCGAGTGGAAATCCATATCGGAATAGCTATCGGAATCTGAGGGACTCGAACTGGTTGAGGGATTCATCTCTTACGATTAGATGAAGGATTTTCGATAAGAAATAGATTATAGGATGTAGATTAGTACCCTGCAATACATAATTTACATATGCATATATAATACTAAAATCCCATAAGTTACGGAGGAATCTACGGAAGCTGTCAGGCAATGGTAACAATAACAGATACGCTAAGATATGAATTTTGTCTATACACTATTCATGCAATCAATGCAGTAAGATGTGTCTAGACTATGAATGATAAGCAGGTAATTTCCTAAGGATAATAAGTAGATGATTTTCGACACGAATGATAAGCAAAACTTTTGACATGCAGACATGGTCGAAGTCTAGACTCACTAATACATCTAAACAACTATCAATTAGACACACTAATGCAAGACCTGGTTCGCTAGGACCACCGCTCTGATACCACATGAAGAGACCCGTCCTAATCCATCTGGACGAATACATTACATTTGGTTACATCGCGAGGTACTTGACCTCTAGATGATACATTTTACAAACATTGCATTCGTTTTTGAAAGACAAACTATCATTACATCGAAAGTTGACGGCATGCATACCATTTCATAATATATCCAACTATAATTGACTTAATAATAATCTTGATGAACTCAACGACTCGAATGCAACGTCTTTTGAAATATGTCATGAGTGACTTCAAGTAATATCTCAAAAATGAGTAAATGCACAGCGAAAGATTTCTTTAATACCTGAGAATAAACATGCTTTAAAGTGTCAACCAAAAGGTTGGTGAGTTCATAGGTTTATCGTAATCAATCATTTCCATAATTTTAATAGACCACAAGATTTTCATTTCCATTTCTCATAAATATACATCTCATATCAGGCATTTCGCAAACTGCATAGAGATAAAAATCATTCATATGGTGAACGCTTGATAACTGAACTAACAGGATGCATATAGAATATCCCCATCATTCCGGGACTCTCATCGGACATGATAATCGAAGTACTAAAGCATTCGTAACCCGAATGGGATGTGTCAAGGTCCATAGATCTATCTTTAGGATTCGCGTCAATTGGGGGCCATTTCCCTAATTCTTAGGCTACCAAGCTAAAAAGGGGCATATTCGATTCGATAATCCAACCATAGAATATAGTTTCGATTACTTGTGTCTATTTCGTAAAACATTTATAAAAGTAGCTCATGTATTCTCAGTCCCAAAAATATATATTGTAAAAGCATTTAAAAAGGGAGTAATGAAACTCATAATACTGTATTTTGTAGTAAAAATACATATGACGACATTGAACAATGCAGGGTTTGGCCTCGGATTCACGAACCTATATCATTCATTCATATATATATATATATATATATATATATATATATATTAACACATATAATCGTAATCGAGCAAGTTTATGCCTACTTATTAGTGATATAAATTATATGTTTCATTAATTAATTTATTAACATCAATATAATAAATTCTTTATTAGAGTAGTTTAATAATTTATCTATAATTATAATATTTATCATTCTTTAATAGTAAGAATTTATATTAAGGTTTATATGATAAATATATATATATATATATATATATATATATATATATATATATATATATATATATATATATATTTATATTACTTAATATATTTTGTATATAGCTTAATTAATATCATTTTAATAATAGAAATGTAATAATATGTAATATTAATATTTTTTGTAAAATAACATTTATTTGCAATAATAACCATAATAGTGATAATAATGATAATAATAGTAACGATAATACTTATAATAATAATGGTGATGATATATGATAGTAATCTTTGTAAGAATAATATTATCAATAAGTTTTGTAATAATGATATTAATAATCTTGTAATAATAATTTCAATATTGATACTAATAATAATATCCTAAATGATAATACTAGTAGTAATACTTATACTAATAATAATAATTGATAGTTAATACTTTTAGTAGTAGTAGTAGTAGTAGTAGTAATAATAATAATAATAATAATAATAATAATAATAATAATAATAATAATAATAATAATAGTTATAATAATAATAATAATAATAATAATAATAATAATAATAATAATAATAATAATAATAATAATAATAATAATAGAATGCTACCTTTCAAAAAAAAAAATTCGGATTTAAGAACAAAACACCCATGCCCGGGCTCGAACCCGCGACCTCCCACTTAACCATTTTCCTACTAAACCACTAAACCGCTTGTTACTTCTTGATATAACTTGCAGTTTAAACCATATAATCTATACGAAGCAGTTTGCTTTTCTTCATGAATTTAAAACCCACACTATCATGCATCTTTATCAATATCGTAAGACTTTAACAACCTCATTATCATCACTAAATCATCATTCGAGAATCATAATCATCATCTTATATCATTATCAACCATCGTAGTCTTCATCATCACTTTCATTTCCTAATACTAACCTAGTCATCAACTTTCGTTCATCATAGTAACTGTATTATCATCATCGGGATACTACCCGTAACCGTATCGTCTTTATTATCATCCTAATTATTATTAACTAATTATTATCTACATGTCCTTCTTAAGATCATACCCGTATCAACTAGTCTGGCACAACAGGAACACTAAGCAGGGCCTCGGCCCAACAGAAGTTTGGCCCAATAAAAGCCTGAGTTGGGTCACGGCCCACTTATCAATAATACGGCCCAAGTAAAAAAAATATTATATCCCGTTTGGTTTTTCACAAGGAGCCCGACTGAAACAGAAAAAGAAAACGCGTAGCAGCAGCCCTACAATTAGTTAAAGGAATTACAGCAATCGAGGTTTAGGTTCAAGTGGGTTCTGGTTATAAAAACTGTCGGCCAGGATGGAAAAGAAATAAAAAAAAATCGTGAAGTCTTCACAGTATTATTATCATTGTTTAATAGTCTCATCCTCTTAATCATTCTTTATTTATATGCCATATTCGTCATCATATTCGCATCTTCTTCATCATTATAATTAACGAAAACAGAAACAGGGAACATAAGCTAAATGATTTCAATTTTTACGGTGGTGATGATGGTTGTTATGGTGTTTGGTTTCCAAACAGATAACAACAGAAAACAGTAATTTAAGTAGCAATAATTGATGATCAAGGTGGAGGTGGTGTGGTAATAGAATACAAAATAGAAAACAAGTCTTCGGTTGATATGGGTTTTGGTTCTCAGTTAGTAACAAAAGGGGATAGTAGTAACCTGTAAACGTGTAGCATTAGATGGTTGTTTGGGTTAATTGATCAGCTACAAATTCAGCAGTCACGCAGTAGCAACCGTTCATATTAATGAGTTTGTTTGAGGGTTAATGATTGAAGAAAACAAGTGGTGTGATGACCCGTCCAAATCCATTTGGACGAATACATCATTCATCGATTTCATATTGAGGTTTTGACCTCTATATGATACATTTTGTAAACATTGCATTCTTTTGAAAAGGCACACCATAAATGAATATATATAAATCCAAGGTTTTCGACGTCTGATGATTTCTACGTATCGACAATCACTGTATATAATAGTTTACAATACTACATCCGTTGATAATGCAGTCAAAATAAGATACACGGTGATGATTTTGTGAATGCAAAGTTTTCTTGAATAAAGCATGTATGACTCCATGCACATAGCTTGTATAACATATAAGCAAACAGCGAAAGACTTCTAGAAACTTGAGAATAAACATGCTTAAAAGTGTCAACACAAAGGTTGGTGAGTTCATAGTTTTAATATTGCGCATAATCTGTATATAAAAGTGAATCACAAGTTTTCAGTTGTTTCATCCAGAAACGTTTATCAAAATATTCTACGAAATTGAGCACTGTGGTAACTAAACTTAACGTATATATAATTTATACCCTTTGTATAATCATCTTAATAATACACGCAAACCAACGTGTACGCTTCTCAAATAGCATACGTCCGTTAAAAGGCTAGTGCTCTAGCTCGGACGGGGATATCAAGACCTATAGATCCATATACTACTACTCGCGCCCACCAGTTCTTATAACCGGCAGTTACTAGTTACCAAAGCTAAGGGATTTTCGGTTCAAACTCGGTGTAGAATTTAGTATGTACTTGTATCCATTGTGTTTAAAATAAAGTGCATGTATTCTCAGCCCAAAAATATAGATTGCATAAGCAATTAAAAAGGGAGCAAATGACACTCATCTTAGCAGCACATAAGGTCATTCAACAAAAAGTGACCGAAACTCGGAATAAAAAATTAACCGTAGATCTCAACCTAGAGAACATATGTTGGTCAATACATGTCTAATAAGTTAGGTTGGGTTATAGTGTATCACAATCCTAATGCTCGAGACCGACATACAAAAGTTAACAAAAGTCATCTCAAAGTCAATATGACCCAATATGATCTTTAAATCTCTACATGTTTATTATATTAACATAGTATAAGTCTTGATAATTGAACGAATTTATAGTTTATCAAACTCAAAGCATTATTTATTTCAAGAGTTATATTGTATCTGAATGATCATGGCAATTGAATATATTTTAACATTTCATATAGTTTCTCAATACCTGTAAAATCAGATTATAGTGTTTATAAAGCTTTTAAAACATGACAAGACAGCCAAATTTGACAATTGTTCAACAAGACGAGACGTGCCTTATATAGAAATTCATTTACTCGATTAGTAATATTTGAAAATCCGATTTATCAATATTGTAAACAAGTTGTTTAAATATCAATTGCAGATTCAAAAGCAATTTCAATTAATGTTAATTATAATTCAGTTGACCATAACTTTTAATCCGTTCCTCGAAAACACACGATTTCTAAATGAAAAGTTATTAATTTTTCGACAGCTTTCCAATGACATGCATATCATATACCTTTTATTAATAATATATGTATCAAATTCTTGGTTCATCATAAGCTATCTAATGACAAAATTAAAGCATACAAGCATACATAAACATATATACTCGAGCACTAGACATGGATACACTATTAATATATATAAGATTAAGATATAAATGCTTACGTATCAATATTGTGATTCAATATTGCAGAAAAGTACGTAGACGCAACAGAGATGATAAACACTAGGTTTGACTTGCGAACAATACCCATGAACATTACCAATAACTTCCATAGCTATAACCCATAGTTTCCTTAGCTTTGACTCATTTGAAAACTTGGTTTGAAATTATTTGAGCAGTACTTCGTCGTAGTATTTTATGTATAATACTAATAATAATAATATTAATACTACTGATAATAATAATAAGATTAATAATAATATTAATCTTAATAATAATAATAATAATAATAATATAAATAATTATATAACAGAGGGAGTAGCATATACGATATGTGTGTGTGTGTGTACGTCGAGAAAACTGGCCAATTTATAGAATGTTTCTGAATCCTGACTGCCATGCGATCACATGGGTTTTATGCCTATTTCTTATGCGATCGCATTGCCCCAAAATCCAGCTCACAATTTTTTTGTTGTTTTGTTTGTCGACATATTTTTATAATATATATAATTTATATTAATTAATTATATATTATATTATATTCACGTGCATAGTTGACTTTTAATTTTTGGTCCGATGACTCGTACGTTTACGCTCGACTAATGTCTCAGTTTCGGTTTCTCGAATGCATTTTCGTATGCTTAGAAAACTTGTACTTTACATTTCGTGATTCGTACCTTTGTCAAAATATAATCTTAAATTATCAATAAACTATATTACTCAAAGTATAACTTATACATTTTAGTAATTTGGTCATTTGCTTCTATAAATCAACTCCTCGTTGTTTATTAAAATATATTTAATAATATCAAAACGTTTTATATCTAATTCAATTCTATGCATTATTACATTGTAAAATATATATTTTTGTTTAGAAAAATATAAATTTGTATATAATATTTATTTATCAAACGGAATAATAAATGGGTGTTACTATTGTTTACAAAAATAATTTCGAACCTTAATATATATATATATATATATATATATACAATATATATAAATACTTTTTCTATACACGTTGCAAGTTATTTATATATCAAATACAGTCAAAAAGGAAAGATTTCTTAAATCAAGGTGGACCTCTCAACAAAGACTTATCACAATACTTACGGGATTTATAATTGTTGAAATATCTGCTAATCCAATCGTTGGTATTATCTTCTAATTCCGTAGATGAATATATTAAGCATATATTGAGACAAATACGTTTAATCTAAAATATTATACATTTAATACTTTGTTAACGTTTTCAAGTTATAATATATATATACATATATATATATTCATATCCATTTATATATTCGTTCGTGAATCGTCGAGCATAGTCAAAAGGGTAATTGAATGTATGAACATAGTTCCAAAATTTTCGAGACTCAACATTAGAAACTTTGCTTATCGTGTCAGAATCATATAAAGATTAAGTTTAAATTTGGTCAAAAATTTCCGGGTTGTCACAAGTGGGTTTCGTTTAGTAGTAGCCGAGGGTGATGGTTGTTTAGTTGGTGTTAATAGCACAAAACAGAAACAGTCTGATGGTGGTTTCACGGTTGGGCTGTCGATGAAACAAAAACAGTAGGCTGAGTATAAGTAATAGAAAAGGTGTTGTGATGGTTGTATTGATGGTGGAAATTAGATGGTGATGGTGTCATGGTTTCAAGGATTTCAAGAGAGAGGGAGACGATGATAAGTCAAGGTGGTTTCTTGGCCTAGCTCGACTAGAAACAAGAAGGCAAGAGACGATTATGGTGGCTTCCATAAAAGAAAGAGAAGAGAGGGATATAGAGATGATGTGAGGGTGAAGGATTTTAATATATGTAGGCTTATATATAATATTTATGTACTAGTGATAATTGATAGATACAGAAAGATTAGTTAATGGTGAGATTAAAACAAAACACCACAGTAATCATTAATATTATTTAAATGAATTATAAAGTATAAAAATGAAAAATGTGTGATTAAGGATTTTAATTCTGCCGACAGTTTTTAACGGATGGCTATATCGACTCCGTTGTAAATCAGTGGCGGATAAGAGTCTTCAGAATAATCCCATATTTTTAAATTAACTATATTTATTTATTTTGATCATTATGGTATAAAATTTAGTCATTATCTATTAAATAAAAATTACATTAATTATTCACTCACAATCCCAAGTAAAATATAAAAAGTTTTAAAATTTAATAACTAGGTCCTAAATACATTTTTAGTAAGCTTAAAGTTTATAGAACTCATTTTCGAATCACCGTTTATTTTAAATCATATAAATTTGAATTTTAACTTGCTTAATATCAATCGAATGACGATTGAGTGTTACAGTCGTTTACTAAATAGATTTGAATTCACAAAATATATACTTAAATTACTTTATATATTTATGTATGTATTTATAATAATATCATATTTTAAATTTTATTTTACATGGTAAATTCTAACAACTAAATTATTTAATAATTATATTTAATATATAACAAATATACATATAGATTCATTTTCATAAGAATTTAATTATATCATATTTTATTTTACATTTTTAGTTTTAACGATTAAATCCTATATCAATATTTCCAGATATTATATATATACATATATGTATATATATATATATATATATATATATATATATATATATATATATACATATATACACATTCATTTACAATTAATTGTTCGTGAATCGTCGGGAACAGTCAAAGGTCAAATGTTTTCATGTACACAGATCCAGAAATTTTGAGACTCAACTTTACAGACTTTGCTTATCGTGTCGAAATCATATAAAGATCAAGTTTAAATTTGGTCGGAAATTTCCGGGTCATCACATAGGACTAATACATACTGTTGTATGTAGCCCTTTAAGAACAATGTATAGATTTAGTTAATTTTACTTCATTACATTTATTGATGAGTACAATAGCTATGATTATGTTCACTTGCTGAAACATAAACATAAAGCTATTTTAACATTAAAAAGTATTCCAAAATAAAGTAGATAATCAGCTTGGAAAGACCATTAAAGCACTTCGCTCCGATGGAGTAAGTAATTTTATGAGTCAAGAGTTTTTTTGGACCACCTAAATAATTGTGGGATTGTCTCATAGTTCACTCTACCTTACACACCACAACATGATGGTGTGTCTGAGTAAGAGGAATCGAACTTTACTTGATATAGTTTGATTTATGATGAGTCTGATTTCTCTACTACCATTTTTTAGGGATATGCATGAGAGTCTGCTACAGGCATACTCAATGTGATTCCAACTATGAAGGTAGAAAAGACACCATATGAGTTATGGCATGGGAAGAATCCCAAGTTGTCTTATTTGAAAGTCTGAGGTTGTAAAATGTACGTGAAGCATGACACTTCAAACAAATTAGAACCCAGAACTATCTAATGTTACTTTGTACGATACATAAAGGAAACAATGGGTTACAACTTTTACTACCAAGCTGAAGACAACGTGTTTTCTGCTCAGTCTGCTGATTTTCTGGAAAGAGATCTTCTCTTACAAGAAGTCAGTGGGAGTAAAGTAGATCTTGAAGAAATTCAAGTACTTTTAAGTAACATACCTTCAGTAAGCACTAGCAATCCACACGTTGAAACTGAGCGCACTGTTGGTGAGTCAGAAAGTGTTACACCTGCACTTTATAGATCTAGTAGAACTCATCGGCTTATGAGGTTTAATTATCTGCTTAATTCAGATAAACCTCAACTAAGGGATTATGATGAACCATATAGCTGTGTGAGGCCATATCAGATCCTGAATCTGAAAATGACTAGATTCTATGAATACAGATATGCAGTCCATGAAGGATAATCAAGTATGAGACTTGATTGATCTTCTATCCAATTGTAAGACAATGAGGTAAAAATGGGTCTTCAAAGGAAGACTGTATGGACGGTAATGTAAACACTTTTAAAGCTCGATTGGTGACAAAAGGTTATGATGAAAGTTTTTCACCAGTCGCGAGCTTTAAAAGAATTAGGATATTTATTGCCATGGTTACTTTTTATGATAATAAAATATGGCTAATGGATGTCAAAACCGCTTTCCTAAATGGCGACCTAAGCGAGGACGTATATATGGTTCAGCTGGAAGGGTTTATGAATCCTAAGCATCCTAATAAAGTATGCAAGCTTCTAAAATCTATTTATGGATAAAAGCAAGCATCCAGGAGCTAGAATCTTAAGTTTAATGAGAAAATCAAAGTGTTTAATTTTTCTCAAAACCAAGATAAGCCCTGAGTTTACATTAGAGCTAGTGGGAGCATAGTAGTCTTCTTGATCTTATATGTTGATGACATATTACTTATTAGAAATAACATTCCAACTTGCAAGATGTCAAGTCTTGGCTTGGAGAATGTATTTCCATAAAGGATCTTGATGAAGCTACTTATATTATTGGAATGAGAATCTATACGATAGATCCAATTGGCTTATTGGTTTGAATCAAAGTACATACATTATCTTGCAGAGATTTAGCATGCAAAACTCCAAGTATGGAGCTTTGCCAATGCAAAAAGGCATAACCGTGTGAAAGTTTCAAAAGTCCTATCACAGCAGCTGAGATGAGACAAATGAAATGTATCACATATGCTTTGGCTATATGATCCATTATGTATGCCATGATATGTACTATACTCGATGTTTCATTAGTTTTGAGTTTGACGAGTCATTGTCAACATAATCCAGGTGAACTATATTGGATTGTTGTTAAAAATATTCTTTAGTATTTGCAGAGTACTAATGATATGTTCTTGGTTTACGGTGGTTTGGAAGAAGAGTTAAGTATTAAGTTTTATACTGATTCTAGTTTCCAAACTGATCAAGATGATTCTCGATCCAGTCACGTTGTTTCTTTGTCATGATGGGCAAGACAGTTGATTGGAAGAGCTCTAGGCAGAGCACTATTGAACAATCTACAACAAAAGCAGAATACATTGTTGACTGAGAAGCTGCTCAGAAAGCTGTCTGGATAAGGAAGTTTGTTGTTATACTCAGAGTAGTACACAACATTTAATCTTCTATAATATGTACTGTGATAGTTCGAGTGTTAATATACTTTTGAAAGAATCACATGTACATAAAAGTATCTGGCACATTCTTCAAAAGTTTGACTACATTCATTAAGTCATTAAGAGGAATGATATTAGTATTCTTAAAGGTTCATACAAATGATAATGTGGCTGACCCGTTCATGAAGTCCATGATGCACAACAAGCATGATGATCATTCTAGTAATACTGGACTTCATTATGCTGCTGATCTTTTTCATTTGTAATTTAGTATTTGGATATTTTTTGAACATTAAGCAGTTTTATATTAATGAATTGATATATAGTTGGTATGATCGTTTTTATTTATATCATTGTGTTCTATATTAGCATGTTTAATCCATGAATAATTGTTGATTATTCAAAATCTCCATAATCGGTCATGTTATGGGAATAACATGAATTAAGATTAATGTGAAATTTTGGTTATATTCATTGATGATGAATAGTTAACTTGTTGAGACCAAAATTCATATGTATTCATTGATGATGAATATTGGAATGACCCAACCATGAGATATCACTACATGGATCGTAGTCAGTAGTAAATCTTTTAGTGATTATGTCTTTGTGTCCTTAGACTTGAGATGCACGCCCGTCTTGATGAGTGTAGCATTGTACTTTGATATGGTTAAACGTTGTCCTGAATAAGGCTGTTATAAAGGCCATTATTGGGTATAATGTAAAGCTCATGATAGACACGTGTATGCAATATAGTATTTGTTCCTCTAAAATGTTTGGAGTTAGATACTTTATGAGCTCCTCGATGAATGAATAAGATATTTGTGTGGCCACACCCAGATGTAATTAAGATGATACTTAATTAATTTGGTGATCTAATTCAGTTCTAAAATCGAGAAACAAAATTGTTAAACAAATGAGAATGACCGATGATCCATATCTCAAGTTTAACTAAAGTATCTGAAACAAAAGGACGAATGACATTTAACACTTACCATAAACAGTTTCGAGAAACTACCCTCACGTGAATTTGGGGACAATGACGTGTTGCTAGACGCTTACCATTGTTTGTATAGTTACTTAGTGTTGTGCCATGCACAAGTGGGAGTCTGAAGGATTAATGTGCAAGGTACAACATATAACTATATGGCCAAATTCATTTAAGCCTTCGGGGTCACACACATATACACCGAGACGTCAAATAAAATATATATATGATGTATATATATTACTCAAGTAATAAAATAGTAAATCGAAATTAATTCATTTACTATTCATATGAATAGTAAATGAAACGAAATTAATTAATTTACTATTCATATGAAAGCGACATGATAGAAATTATTAATTATAAGTCACATAATATACCCCTAAAGTATTTGAGAAATACGACTTTGATATTGATCTTGATTTCTTTTGATTTGCTTTTTTGAAGTATGATATTACATCAGACAAAGAAATCGAAAACAAGATTTTAAGAACGTGTTTTTTATTTTATTCACCAACTTGTGAAGTCTTTTAGACTTATGGATATATATATATATATATATATATATATATATATATATATATATATATATATATATATATATATATATATATATATATATATCCATTCTTTCTTTTGGTCTGAACGAGAGAATTGAAAGAGAGAAAGTAAGAAAAGAAATAACATTGTTTCATACAGAGTATTATTTTGGGTTCATAATATTAATCAAAGGTTGATTAATTATTACTTGGATTTGGACTAGCATCCATTGACGTTGTTCGAAGTGTAGTGTGGACTATCCAAAGAGACGGTCATACTTTGATCGTAGGTTTCTCTCCTTCAATCAGTTTCCTCAAGAAAGTGTGGACTATCCAAAGAGACAGTCATACTTTTGATCGTAGGTTTCTCTCCTTCAATCAGTTTCTTCAAGAAAGGTATATCGTTTACTCACTTTATGAATTACATATTTTGACAATTATTAGTGGTGTAACTGGATCTTTGGGATCATTAATCATGTGCATGTTTTATTAAATTTAAATATATGAATATTTAATTTTGTAAATGGTTTATAAAATAATAATTGACTATTATTTTAACTATCCGCTGCGTTAATCTGATTTAAAAGTACACACGATTTTCCAACAGTTTTCGGCTGTCCAGTGGTGGTAGTTGTTCACCACCCAGCCCTCTATCGGAACTTTGAAGTCTAAACCCTTTGATGGTGGTGCAAAATGACAACTATATATCGTCGATTTGATGTCAGAAAATCATAAAGGAGATCGATTTGAGGTTCAGATCTAATTCTAATATTTGATTTAGCCATTTAGGTATATATGATTTTGAACAAGCACTTTGATTTAATTATATGTATTTGAAGCACTTTGATTTAATTATATAATTTTGAAGTTTGTTCATTCAACACTTGACTTGATTTTGGTTTAGGAAGTTAGGTATATGATTTTGGAGTGATAAATCTTTATGATTTGGGTTATTTGAATAGCAAGCAGTGTATGAGTATGAAAAACATATAGTGTATAAAATTAGAGTTTTTGTTCTTGAGATGGTGAAGACAAAGAAGAATAAAAAGGAAGAGAAATGGGATGAAAATAGTTGAAATGAAGAATTAATAACAGAGTTTTTTAATGACAGTCAGTAATAAGGATTATCTTAGTAAATTTCAAGAGGTCTATAGTGATAAAAGAAATCGTAATGCTTATTTCAAAAATTTGATACAAATCACATAGACTATCTTAGTAATTATGTCATCTATAATGTAGATTCAATTTGAATATAAAAAAATTAATATTATATTTACATGCATACAACCGCAAAGTGATGTAGCACCAACGTTAATCAAGTATATTATAGTAAAAAAAAAAAAAAGTGAATATTATCGTTATACATATTTGATATAATTTTTTCAATGGTAGTTTTAATGGTTGCTATCAATAATTCTTATTCTTAATAAGTATATCGGCGGGCATCAAGGAATAGTAACCGGGGTATTTAGGTAATCCCACCTATCACTATTCTCTAGACGACGTGCATTATAGGTATTTCACTCCAAAGATATTTATATTCCTCTCCAACCATTCCTCTCCACTATGCCACATTCAGATGTGTTATTTTATGCCCGTTGGCTTTGCGCCTTACCCTATTCCATTCGATTACTATACAAAAAAGATTTTCATTAATTAGCGGTACATTGAGTTGGTTAATAATAGCCCAAATAATACATGACTGAATTACTTAAAGATAATCTTAAATCAGTCATAGAAAAATCTGATATAATAAACACATCAAAATATTAGTGTTATTTGAAATTCTTTTATACAATTAATTTAATTTAATTTCAACCATATTGTGTTTCTTTTCATTTTTAAGCATTGATTGATATTAAACAGCAATTCATGTTTTACTTAAGTGTTCATAGATATTAGACACTATTAATAAGTAGTATTTTTTTTTTATTAAATAAGATAACTAAGATGTTATCCATATATATATATATGATGGAATTTTTGAGGAAAAATTTTACTGAAACCAAATTATTTGTTCTTGTTTGAGATCAAATAAGGTATTTCAGAATCAATTTAGAAAAAAAAGAAATATCATAATAATACAATACTAATTTAATACGTGTTACTATATAAATTTAATTTTAATAAAGTTTTAATAACGTCATTCTTTTTCCACTATATTTTTTATTTTTTTTTTGGCAAAAAAACATTAAGTTTAATAACAAAAGGAGACTTCATCCAAAGGATGAAGACACAAACAGAAGCAAAGAAAAACAAACCCGGCAACAAGGCCCGATAAACAACACCTCAACCGAGACCAAACAAACTACAACACCTCTAACAAAATGCATAACAAAACAAAAATAAACCAAAACGCAATAACACATCAAACTAACAAAAGAAAATCAAGACTTAACCATCGAACTTAGACCGTCGCACTATCACCCCTTTACCTTTCTTTGACCGAGCCCTTGAACCCTCTTTTGTCTTCGGAAGCGTCTTTGACCCAATCAACTTGCCTTCCACCCTAACCAATCCTTCAATACCTTTTAGCGCCTCTTAAAAAAAAACTAAACTTTCTACTCGACCCATCACCCTCACCCACCCCATCATCCGAGAAAGACCCGAAACTGGTGCCATGGTCAGCCCCCTCATCAAACCTGAATTCCTTCGAATGCCCATCCGAATCTTTACCCGGCAAACAATTCACACGACCCGACTCCAACCCGTCCAAATTGTTACTTGATTGTCCTACATCCAAACCTGCACATCCCGTAGCAAGACCCGATCCATTTGTGCCATTCACCAATGATTGACACCCTAACCTCCCATCATTACCACTTGAACTTAAATCTAAACAACGAGACCTTTTACGTTTTCGAAATCCTTGAGAATCTAAAGCCGCTTGCACATGATCTAAAGAGAACGTAACCGAAGTAGGAGTAGCAAAACCCGAACCCGAATCAACAACATTGAACCGGTCATGATTAGCCAAAATGCCCGTTTTAAATGGGGTAGAACAACCAACATCCTTCTCGCCACCAACACCACCACCCTCATTGCCAACACCTAAAACCTTACCACCATGATCAGGAGCACTCCTAGTCTCCCCTGTTTCCAAATCACCCCCTCCTGCCATCGTTTCCTTCATAACCGAACCGTTAACAACATGAATAAAGTCAGCCGAAACAGTAGCCAACTGAATTCTTTCGATGATCGAAACGTCAGAAACTTCATTGACCCAAATATGTCCATTAACCAAAACGTCTGAAATCAACGAAGCCGGAACAAGCTCGTGAATGTGTTTGACATGAGAGGTCTCGACAAACACAAAAAAGGAGCCATAACCTAACAAATCAGGAGAAGAGCACGCCATTTGCACCACTGATCCAACCCTACTAGCAATACTTCTAATATTATCAAGGGATACAAACTTCGCCGGAAAACCCCCGATCTCCACCCAAACATACCTGAAAAAAGCATCCATCTTTGGAGAAAAAGGAGCCACCAAATCAAAACCCGAATCAAGTCCCTTAGCAAGAACAGTAGAAAAAGAAGCCGAATCAAAACACTCAACAACCCCTGCGAAGCTCCCCAATCTTCTGAAATTAGATACCTTAGCTTTGCAATTAAACAAGAAATTCTTAATTTTGTCTTCCGAAAGATGCGACGAGTCAACAAAAAGTACACAACGTTCGAAGCAATCGGCAGCTTGACGATTCGGTGCAAGTGATACCGGAGAACCACCAGGACCACCACGATTATGACTTCCACCACCACGCCTACATGGCCTTCCAACATAGATAGGAGAGCCAAAAATACATGACCCGTTCAATTGTTGAATTGCCAACGTAGCGTGAGCCGGTTAATTATGTCTATTAGAATTCTGAGACATTAATTATGTTATCGAGTACTATTTTTCTAAAAGCATATATATGGATCGACTTGTGAGTTTAATCAAGATTGGATCTTATCTAAGGGCCCAAAGTTACTAATCGGTTTTGTTACTATAACAACATATATTTCAGATACTCCGTATTAGATTCATAGATTTGTTGCAAAAAACATGTGTATCGGCAGGGACATGTTAGCCCTGTGTTGACTTTGTCAACCCATCCAGCGGTCCCCGGTAGCCCACTGGAGCATAGTGAAACACCATCACCCATTTCCCCACAGCATGCCAGGCCCGAGATTCGGACATGCATTGTTATTGTTGCAATCTTCGCATGCGTGGGACCAAGGGATCATTTGAGCCCGGTAAGAATTGTTTTTGATCCAATTATTTGAAAAATCTTCACCTAGTGGGAATCGAATCCTCACCTCCCCTAAGAGAGAGCGAGTCATTCACCACTAGGCTATTGACCCATTCTTATTACATTCATAGATTGTTCCATTTTATTCTCTCTTTTGTTGACTCTGTTTATGTTTATACGTACAGATCCTGTATACATATATACAAGTACAATTCATCACCTACCTTTATATTTCAACATTTCCCCTATATTTATCCACACAATCACGACTCACGACGCAAATTTATTTCTATCTGCACTCGTCCGAGCTACAATTCACGAGTAATCAAATGTAGTCACAAGGTATGAAATCCGATCTGTAATCATCATCATTTTATATATACGATTAGATTATGATTTGATTTCGTTTACTGAAACAGAACTAATCGTAATCGAGCAATGCTTTTAATATTCTAAAATTTCAGTGTATCAGCAAAATTATGATCCGTAGTAAACATTTCTTCATTATATTAATAAAATATAAAATATATGTGTATCAAAAATATTGAATTCTGATCTGAATTCATTCTTAATTAGTTATGTTCACTTTAAGACTATAATTATCAAATTAATCTTATACTCTTCTTCCATATGTGAAGGTCCCTTGTGAGCTGTTTCAGATAGTTAATTTCAGAAAATTAAAAGAAATTTTTTGCTATTCTTCATCCATATATTATTTATTTTTATTTTTAAAAAAAGAAGTGTTGGTGTGTTAAATTTGTGTTTAATCGTGTGAAGTCGTCGTCGTTATCTATAATGAAAATCCATTTGTAGTAATTTACAAGGGAATATTTTTTACATACTTTAATGTCTATTTTTCTTTCTAAGATTATTAAAATATTCAAAAAATAGGAATTGTGTACAGCTCATATACGATGTTGCTAATATGTCAACACATGGCCCACAATCTTTAGAATAAGGGCAGTTGGAGTGAAAGGTTTTAATGCAATCTGGTTTGGATCGTTGTCCACTGCTTTATACATACATAGCTTGATCAATTATCAGCCCTACACAATTAAATACATTACGTATACTAGTATCAAACATAGATATTGGGTTTGGGAAGAATTCCTTGAAAGAGACGGTTAAGTTAACGGTAAATTGAAAAGGGCGAAACCTCGAGGTTGAGTGGTCAGGTTCGTCTTGTTTGTTAGTTTGGCATGATTCATTTTTCCCTGTTGTAAACGGTTTTGTTTGGTTAGTTTGTCTTTATGATTTTTCGGCTTGTTAGGGAGGTTTGTTTATAGACATTTTCGTTTAGATACTTGCGAGCTTCCCCATTTCCCCAATCTTAATGTATTCTTGTTGGGGGTGTTTTTCTTCGAAAAACGACATCGTTTCTATATGGGTATTTTTTTCTTTTGAAAAAAAATAGTCCATATAACTAGTTATGCGTATTGTACATAACTACATACAACATTTCAAATGCTAAAAAGAAATAAGCGAGGTACTCTTAAAATCTTATTAATTTGGTACATCAATCAAAATGCTTTTTATTTCCGAAACAATTATAGTAACAATTTGTGAAAACAAAAAGTTTACAAAACTGCCAACGCAAACGCAAATTTTCGATTTGTATTTGCGATTTACGAGTTGCTTGAATTTACGGTCATGAGTAGAAAATTCAAGTCGTGACCTGAAATTTCTCGGTCCTTACAAGAAACTCAAGTTGTCACCTGAAACTCCATGATCGTGACCGGAAAATTCAAATCGCGATCACCGAATTTTAGTAATGACCAATTTATGCAAGTTGCGACCAATGAATTTATAGTGATTGCCAGGTCATGACCGGGACACACAAGTAAACGTTTCAGTGGTGACTCGGACACACAATGTAAAAGTAAGTGTTTCTGTCATGACCTAGAGATGCAAGTAAACGTTTTGCTTGTTGTTTGGTTTTTGTTGCTTATTGCTTCTAGCTTCCTAACTATTCACGTTTTTGCCAACGAAACATTGTTTCAACGGCATCCTCTTCACCTTGTGTGTTGGGACCGGGGTTAGGTCATGAGTTCGAGCATCGCTCTGCCCAACCTAGTATTTAATCATATATCCTGAAATATGGATATCCAGATTGGCCCCAGGGGGTTTTCTCCTGGATCCATTCAGGATTCAAACTCTGTTCGCCTGCCCCTCCGGATGGTTAAAGGATCGAGTTCTTGTAATGCGATTCGGGTTTCCTCCTGAACGCGTGTGTGTGTGTGTGCAAATGATGAGTGTCGTTGAGTTAAATGATACACTGATGCAAAGCTTGCCGTTCATAAAAAAAAAAAAAAAAAAAAAAAAAAAAAGCTATTCACGTTTGGATTTTTCTAGTGATAACCTTAAGGTTGTCATTTAATTTTGTCATTTAGAATTTAGAATTAAATTAATGCAAAAGCAGTGGTACATTAGGTAGGTTGAGGGAAGTTATTTTCTAGAAGTGAGTTAACTATTTTTAATGTACAAAGGGTTTTTGCATGTCGAGATTTATTAATAACAACCCTTAGTCCATTCCTTATCGTTCTATTCTTTAATAGAACTTCTCTCCGCCACATCAGCGTCAAATCACCACAAAAACCTTTAACATTCTTTTAATTAATCACTTCCTATCATACAGTAAAATATTACCAACAATTATACCCTTAAAATATAAATGTACAACTAATTAAGCATAGTGTACAAGCTAAAAAGGCATTTGGTCCCACCTCAATTCGTGAGACTTCCGTTGAAGTAGTAACAAACGGACCCATTAACAATTTGCTCCCTATGGATGTTAGTGGGTGGCACATCAAATGGGGCTTTAACATAGCTCTTTCATGAGCTATAGGCAATGATCTTAAAATTGTCATTAGAAAAATCCTTTTTTAAGCCTGTTGTTTGTCATGATCTGGTTTTTCCTGTCATGATTAAGAAATTCTAGTTTACATTCTACGTAAGACATAAACACAAGGCGTGAAATTAAAACTTAAACTTAAATGACCGGAAAAACGTTTATGTGAAAATACGTAATCTTAAAATGATGCAGTCGCGACCGAAACATTTTTGTGAACTTAACAATTCTCTTCAATATAACATTCACTAACCATTTCCAATTTTACTCTTTCTCTTGTATTAAAACTCTCATTAAATCATCTAGTGTACATTTAGTTAATATGATCAAACTCAGATGCCAATATGTAATACTAATAGACATGCATCAATATAATAACATATCAATGTTACCAATAATTTGTTTGACATAAAGTGTATAAAATAAGATAAAATTATACTATATAGCTGGATCGGTGGTTTTGTTGACTTTATTTGGCACCTACCAAACCAACAAAATGAGCTGATTCCGGTGATCCCAACTTTCAAACCTTTATACACATATATGCAATCACATTATTTTATTATACAATTAATATCCCAAACATATGATCAATATTTTATTCTGTTGATTGATTTTCTTGTATAAAACTGTAACCATTTTCTCCATAGTCAAAGATTCTTGAATTATAAACTTTTTTCCATCAAACTCTTATTTAACTTTTGCACCGTTTTTAATGTTGCTTCAAATTGTCATGATTTCACACTTTATAATTATATTACAAGCTAAAGTATGCATCTTTAAGTTTATAACATTTGTTTTTCATCTTGATCAGCCTATCTAAACAGATAAACCTGCATACAAGATGGACAATTCAACACATACACCTTTCATTCTTATCACATTAATCATAATTTTGAATCTAGTTTCAACAACAGAAGGTGAAGCAAGATCACAAATCATAAAAATGACATGTGATCAACAAAGAGAGAACAATCAAACTCTATTCATTCCAAACTTCGTTCGAATGATGGAAAACATCGGCACGCAAATGCGAAGCTCGCTTAATGGAACAGCACTCGTGGGAACCGGGCCCGACAGTAACTACGGGCTCGCTCAATGTTACAACGATCTTTCCACACCAGATTGCATTTTATGTTACGCAGAAGCTCGAACTGTTCTTCCCAGTTGCTTTCCAAACAACGGTGGACGGATTTATCTTGACGGTTGTTTTATGCGAGTTCAGAACTACAGTTTTTATGAGGAGTACACAGGGGTTAATGACACTTATGTTTGTAACAATGAAACACGAACAAGCGTATTGTATCAGGATACAGTAAAGCAGGCAGTGTCTAATGCTGTAATGGATGCTTCTAGAAGTAATGAGTATTTTGCTAGAGAACAAATGTTGGTTTCTGGTAGTGTAAATGAGTCTGTTTATGTGCTTGCTGAGTGTTGGAGGACTTTGAGTCCGAGTTCTTGTAGTGCGTGTTTAGCGAATGCATCTGCAACCATATCGAAATGCTTGCCGTGGTCTGAGGGTCGCGTATTGAATACCGGATGTTTTATGAGGTATTCTGATACCAATTTTCTTAATCCTGTACCTGTCATAAGCAGCTCTGGTAACAAAGGTAAAGTTATTAGTTTAATTTAGAGGTGGCAAAATGGGTGGGTTGGGTTGGTAATGAATCAGCAAGGTACAAGCTTTATACTTATCTTAATTGATAGAGTTTTTATTTATGGATTTCGCAGGGAAGATAATAGCTATTGTTGTTTCTGTTGTTAGTTCTGTGGTAGTGCTCATGGTTGCTTCAATGATATTTTTATATATCTGGAAATACAGATATGTACAGAAGAAGAGAAAAGGTATAAAACTTCTAGAACAATGTTGATGATGTTTTAGGATACCATATTTACATTGAACATGATGGAATCATTAAAACTGTGTAAGAATATACATAATCTACCAATTTGAATTTGTTACACATATATATGAATAATGCTTGTAAAATGTTGCAGGTTCTTATGATGCTAAGAAACTGGCAAAGATGCTTAATGATACTAGTTTAAACTTCAAATACTCCACAGTTGAGAAAGCTACAGAAAACTGGGATGAGTCAAATAAGCTCGGTCAAGGAGGATTTGGGACAGTCTATAAGGTAGTACTAGTACTACATTAGTGCCTTATACTACAACTAAATGTGGTAAAATGGGTGGGTCATGTAACTTGCCATTTTTTTATCTGGGTTGGGTTGACCCCAAACATTTGTTATATATATAGATACAAGTATTCATCCTGTCAACGATCGAAGAAAAAATATGTAGAGTAATTAGGAGGTTGTATGTATGCATGAAGAGTACTGTTAGGGCCACTTTTGATCCGTTTCGTTTAAAGCTTGTTTTCAAATTCACTGTATAGCCTTTGGAGATAAAATGTAAACTGAATAACAAACACATTATCTAAGTTGTCTCTTTGCAAATATCTTTATTAAGACATAAGGGTTTAGATGTCTGTTTCTGATAAAACTTTTACATATCAAATGTGAACAGTAACATTTCTCTCTCAGGGGTTCCTTAAAGACGGACGAGAAATAGCCGTGAAGAGGCTTTTCTTTAACAACAGATTTAGAGCAGCAGATTTTTATAACGAAGTTAACATGATTAGCAGCGTTGAACACAAAAACCTGGTCAGGCTGTTAGGATGCAGTTGTTCAGGACCTGAAAGCATTCTCGTGTACGAATATTTACCTAACATGAGCCTCGACCGCTTCATCTTTGGTATGTTTAAAACCTGTTATACAAAGTAGCATTTATCATTCAATCATTTTTGGTATGTATAAAACTTGTTAGTATGATTTATCATTCATTCATCCCCATAATCTTCATCTTTTTGCAGATGCAACAAAAGGAAAGATCTTAAATTGGGAGAAAAGATTCAATATTATTAATGGCACAGCAGAAGGCCTGGTGTACCTTCATGAGAATACTAAAACGCGAATCATTCACAGAGATATTAAAGCGGCTAATATCTTATTAGACCTAAGGCTTCGCGCTAAAATAGCCGATTTTGGGTTGGCCCGATCGTTTCAAGATGATAAGAGTCACATCAGCACTGCCATTGCAGGAACATTGTAAGTACCTTTTTGGCTTTATCATAGTTTACACTTTTAGGACAAAATTACGCGGTTGGTCAAGTTTGTCCAAAATTGCACGTATGGACCTAAAGTTTTTTTTCTGACGCGGATGACCATGATGTTTCCACATGTTACGCGGTTGGTCACCGACTCTGACATAGTTGACCAACGTCTAACATTAGAGTCATCCGCGTCAAAAAAAAAACTTTAGGATCATCCGTGCAATTTTGGACAAACTTTAGGGATCAATAGCGTAAGTTTTTCTACTTTTATACATGTAGACAACTAATTTTTTATGATATAAATAGAGGATATATGGCTCCAGAGTACTTAGCCCATGGTCAATTAACCGAGAAGGCAGATGTTTATAGCTTTGGTGTGTTGGTGCTGGAAGTGGTTACTGGCATGGAAAACAACAAAAGCAAAACCGTCGATTATACTGACAGCTTAGTTTCAATCGTAAGTATAAAAAGTTTACGACATTTAAAAAACTACAATGTTAACTACACATTTCATATTCTCATACTTACTGTTATTCGTCGATGAAACAGGCATGGAAGCATTTTCAAGAAAATACAGTGGACCGAATATTCGACCCGAACTTAATGATGCATCTTTTTCCAAACAGCAATTATCAAAAAGAGGCTATTAAAGTAGTACAAGTAGGACTTCTATGCACCCAAGAAGATCCTTCGTTAAGACCTACGATGTCAACGGTACTTAAAATGTTAGCAAAAGATGATGAACCGTTACCTGCCCCTTCAAATCCCCCTTTTATGGACGAAAAAACTATGGAGCTTAATGAGATCACAAAAAAGTTATATCAGTATTTTAACCATGATGATTCTGGTTCAGTTGCTACTGTTGACAATAGCCATTTCTTCCCGAGGTAAAAATTCTACTTAGTTAAAGAACACGGGACCACATTTAGGAAGAAAAGGATAATAGCGGAGAGATCTTATATACGGAAGTTCCCTTTTTTTTGTACTGCATCTCAGATTTTGGTTTGTGTACATTTATTCACATTATTTGTGTACAAGGTATTTATAAAGGGAGTATTAATTAGATCAAGAACAGCAGCAATGCATCTATAGCTTTCAGCAGATGTAGCTTATAATTTCACATTTCTTTTCTTTGTAACCAAATTTTTATGGTTTTGTAGTATCTATCATGTAGCTACTATAAATTCACAGTTCAATGAAATAGTGTCAAGTGCATTAAAATGACGGCGAGGTGATGTGGAGAAGAAAATGGAATGTGGGTGAGGCCATGGAGTGATACATATAGATGGATAGTGTAGGTGAAGGTGAACAATATGGTAAAAGATCAAAATATTCTTAATATTAAAATATCAGTATGAACAGTAGATATGTAGTTTCTGATATATTATTTCAATTGATATTGATATATTATTAATATTATCATTTTAATTGTTTAAACAAGGAAAATTATTTGAAAATACATAACTTTCACCATATTCCTATTGTATGCATTGAACTTTCAAAACTCATATTATATGTATTCAACTTTTAAATATGTACTATTGTATGTATTTAACCCGTTATAAAGGTAACCTTCCGATCACTTCAATTTCATTTCTAGACATTTACATTTTTGGTCACTTAATTTCATTCGTCCCTCATTTTGTAAACCCTAATTTCTTTAATTTATTACATCGTTCTATCAGCGGGATGGTGCTACTAATTTCAGTTCGTGTCTTACAACTTCACCAAAATCATAAAACACAAAATACATATCGTTCATGATCATCAGCATATTTTCAGACTATCATTCTTCCACAAATCACCAGCACATCAACTCAGAGCTGAATCTCGAATATAGTGTTCTTCATTATTTTGTAAAATTTCAACAAAATTTACATTCTGGATCGATTTAAGAATGGATTGAAGATGGTAAAAATGAAGAAACACCAAAAACATCATCGTTGAGCTTAGTGTGTGGTTAATTTCTAACCCTAACATCATCTTGTCCTCAGATATGAGATTTGAACTTTTAGGTCATAAAAGTAAAAATTTCAATTGGAGCGAATCAACGAATTTCAGACGAAGAAAGGGCTGATCGAGTATTTGGATGATGTTTTTGAACAACATTGATTTAGAAATCCACCCCAAAAATTCATTATATTTCGAATTTAATTCTCATGCTCATGTGAAGAAAAACGCACCAGGTTCTTCATGATTCTGAAATTTGATGATGTTTTGATTGAAGATCTTTCACAAAAGTTACTAATCGTGGCTACAGGAATTAATTGCAACTGATTTCTTATCTATACATATTGCACAATTTGATTCTCATGCTTATGTGAAGATGTTGATTTAGGGCTTGATTTTATAGTAACATAATTGTGAAGATTACTTAAATTATGTAGGTTAACTTTCGACTTGATTAAGTGTTAATTTCTGAAAAAAGGATGATTCTTTCATTTTTTATTTTTTATTTTTTATTGTAGGTATGATTGTTACATCTCATTAATAATATGGAAAGTTAAAGTAAATATGGATATGTAACTTGCTTGAATGATATATATATTTCATATATAATCTCTCTCTTTATATCTTCTAATAATTATCAATAGTCCACAGTCAAAAATCACGTCACTAAAGGTAGTTATAAGCCTACTGAATTATAACACGTTATCAGCACGAAGTGCTCCATATAATCAAGGTAAAAAAAAAAAAAAATTCTTTAACAATATCTTCTATTATTTATTAGTAAGGTAAATATTATTATCATCATAACTAGCATTTATATTTATGCTATTTAAGTTATATATGGTGGGTTATACCGCATGAATTATATTTCTGTAATCTAACTTTTATTAACTTCGCTAACATTTATATTTATGTTATTTAAGTTATATATGGTCGGTTATACCGCCTGAATTATATTTCTGTAATCTAACCTTTATTAACTTCACTAACATTTATATTCATGTTATCTAACATTTATATGCAATTAATCATTATTTATTTCATGCATACTAATGTTTATTCTTAAATTTATTATTTATGCATAATATGTTTATTCTCTTAATCTTCGTATTTATACTAAATGTATTTTATAGTAATCATATTTATACTAATAAAATTCTTTTATTAAAATTATTATTAATATAACAAGTACATAACAGTCGTTAACGTCAACTAACGACGTTACAACGGTCATGTATACATAACGGTTGTTAACGTCAACTGACGACGTTACAACGACTATATTTTTCAAATATAAAATAAACATCTCCGTTTTTCACATTTTCACAAATCAATCTTCATTTTCTCAGATTACCACCCTCAAAAAGTTTTTGTAAAGATGATTCACACAAGGATGATTTTTCCTATTGTATTGGTCATATTAACTATCATCATTGTTGCTAATATACCACCGGGTGAACCTATATTCTATCCTGCCCTTGTGGTTTTATTATTTGTAATCATACCATTATTTTGTTGTTTGCTACTTATGAATTTAAAATGATTCTAATTTCATGTTGTTAGAAATTGATTATGATTATAATTTATGTTGTTCATCTTTCTGAAAATAGAAAATGTCAAACTTATCAAAGCTTGAGTTTGATGCCCTAGACGTATCGGGAACAAACTACACATCATGGGTCATGGATGTAGAAATAAATCTTGGATCATTGGGTATTCTAGAAACTTAAAAAAAAAACAATACTTGTTCTGCTCAAGATAAATTAAAATCAATTGCTTTTATTCGCAAACATATCGATATCACCTTAAAACATATGTATCTCACTATCAAAGATCCACATGTTTTATGGAAAAGTATCAAGTGTAGATTCGATAATCAAAAGGAAATATTACTCCCAGCTGCGAGGGAAGAATGGAGAAATCTAAGGTTCCAAGATTTTAAAAATGTAAGTGAATACAGCTCGGCCATGTTCAAGATCCGTTCAAAGCTTCAATTCTGTGGTCAAGAAATAAGTGATGCTGATATGATGGAGAAAACTTTCTCCACAATGCATTCTGCAAACATAACTATACAAGAAAATTTAAGATTGCAGAATTACAAAACTTTTTCCAAACTTCAAACTTATCTCTTAGTTGCAGAAGTGAATAAAGAATTACTGATGAAGAATCAAGAATCTCGTCCTACGGGTGCGCTAGCATTCCCCGAAGCTAATGCTATTAACAATAATAATAATAAAAAAAGAAATGCACCTGGACGAGGACGTGGGCGAGGTCGTGGTCATATTGGCCAAAACCATCATCATGGAAATTACCATAACAATAATAAAAATCATAACTATGTTCGAAATCACCCTTATGGTAATGGTCGTGGTGGTGGTCGTGGTCGTAATGTTTACGGTGGTCGTGGTCGTGGACAAAGAAATAATAATCCACAAAATTATAAATTTCAACTACCATACAATCCCACAAATCATAATGTTGAAGGAAGCTCTTCAAAGAATATTGAAGATTCTTGTTATCGATGTGGTAAAATTGGACATTGGTCTAAGAACTGTCGAACAAATCAATATTCTGTTAATCAATATCAAGAATCCCTAAAGGGAAAAGGAAAAGAGGCAAACCTTGTGGATGACCTTGATACAAAAATCACTGAGCCAACAAGTGACTACTTTAATGAATAAGTTTTCTATTATATGTCCATATCAAATAAATGGATATAGATTTACGATCTATACCATATCTACTTTACTATATCTTTCCTTATTATGTACTTTCGTTTATAACATATTTTGAATGTAACATATTGATGAATTATGTACTCATTATTTGTTTCTCATATTTTTGAAGTTCATGATGTACACTACTGGAGTGCAAAATCAGTCAAATGGTGAAGATCTTTGTATTGCAGACAGTGGTACCACACACACTATACTCAAATTTAAAAAATATTTCACTGATTTTAATGCAACAGAAGGAACGGTACATACTATATCAGGTCCTGCGGATTTAATAAAAGGAATGGGAAAGGCAAAATTCATGTTACCAAATGGTACAAATTTTCTGATAAAAAATGCCTTATTTTCTCCCATGTCAAAGAGAAATTTGTTAAGCTTCTCTGACATATACCAAAATGGATATGATTATCAGTCAGTGACTACAGAAAATGATAAATACTTAAGTATCACTGACAAGAAGCATGTGATTGAAAAACTACCAAGACTTAGTCCTGGTTTACATTATACATATATAAATGTACCAGAAGCACACATGATAGTTAATGAAAAGGCATGTGATCCTGTAATGATCAATCTGTGGCATGAAAGATTAGGCCACCCAGGATCAACAATGATGAAAAGAATAATTCAAAATACACATGGACATCCATTGACAGATCAAAAGATCCCTAATGATGCACTTATCCTAGTACATCATGCTCACTTGGAAAATTAATAATAAGACCATCACCTCTTAAGGTTGAAAAAGAATCACCAATGTTTCTTGAAAGAATTCAAGGTGATATATGTGGACCAATTCATCCACCATGTGGACCATTTAGATATTTCATGGTCCTAATAGACGCATCTAGTAGATGGTCTCATGTTTGTCTATTATCAAGTCGAAATGTGGCATTTGCAAAATTTCTTGCTCAAATTATTAAATTGAGAGCACATTTTCCTGATTATACTATTAAAAGGGTGAGATTGGATAATGCTGGTGAGTTTACATCTCAAGCATTTAATGATTTTTGCATGTCTATTGGGATTGTTGTTGAACATCCTGTTGCCCATGTGCATACACAAAATGATTTAGCCGAATCACTAATCAAACGATTGCAATTAATAGCTAGACCATTGATAATGAGAAAAAAACTCCCAGTATCTGTATGGGGTCATGCAATTTTACATGCTGCATCATTAATTCGCATTAGACCAAGTGCAAGTCATACATATTCTCCCTTGCAACTTGCTTTTGGCCATTAGCCAAATATTTCTCACCTTAAAATATTTGATTGTGCGGATTATGTTGCTATCGTGCCACCACAACGCACTAAAATGGGTCCTCAAAGAAGGATGGGAATATATGTTGGATATGAAACATCTTCAATCATAAGATATATTGAACCCATGACGGGTGATGTTTTTACAGCACGTTTTGCTGATTGTCACTTTAATGAAACATTGTTCCCTAGATTAGGGAGAGAAATAAAAAATAAAGAAAATGATGTTTCATGGTGTGAACCTCAATTAATGTATCTTGATCCTCGCACAAAAGAATGCGAGATCGAAGTTCAAAAAATAATGCATATGCAAGAACTTGCGAATAAATTGCCTGATGCATTTACAGATACAAAAAGAGTGACTAAATCATATATACCAGCAGCAAATGTTCCAGCTCGAATTGAAATTTCAAAAGCTGGCAATAATGTCACTCTTGAGTCTTTGCCACACCAGAAACGTGGAAGATCAATTGGTTCCAAAGATAAAAATCCTCGAAAAAGAAAATCAGCTGATAATGAGGTAAAAGAAAGTGTTCAAGAAGAACCACAAATCAATACTCCTTCTGCAGAGGAGATTGATGATGTCAATACGGAATTTTCAATTAATTATGCACATTCAAAAATATTATGGAACCGAAATGAAATGAAAAATCTTGATGAGATATTTTCATATAATGTTGCATATGACATCATGAATGATGATGATCCAGAACCAAAATCTGTCATGGAATGTCAAAATAGACATGATTGGGATCATTGGAAAGGAGCAATACGAGCTGAATTTGAATCGCTCAATAAAAGAAAAGTTTTCGGATCTATCGTTCTCACACCTAAAGATGTAAAACCAGTGGGATATAGATGGGTTTTTGTACGAAAAAGAAATGAGAAAAATGAAGTTACAAGGTATAAAGCTAGACTTGTAGCTCAAGGTTTTTCTCAAAGACCGGGAATTGATTATGATGAAACTTATTCCTCTGTTATGGATGCAATTACTTTTAGATACTTAATCAGTCTGGCAGTTTCTAAAAATTTAGAAATGCATCTCATGGATGTTGTGACTGCTTATCTATATGGATCACTTGATAGTGATATATATATGAAGATACCTGAAGGATTTAAGGTATCAGAAGCAACCAATGCAAAATACAAAGAAATGTACTCAATCAAATTACAAAGGTCTTTATATGGGTTGAAACAATTGGGTCGCATGTGGTATAAACGATTAAGTGATTACTTGATATGCAAAGGGTATACCAATAATCTTATTTGCCCATGTGTATTCATTAAGAAAACAACATCCGGATATGTGATCTGTGACGACCCAGAAATTTCCGACCAAATTTAAACTTTATCTTTAAATGATTTAATATTTCCGACACGATAAGCAAAGTCTGTAATGTGAAAATCTCAAAAATTTTGAACTGTGTTCATATAATCAATTACCCTTTTATTCCTACGATTCACGAACGTCATAATTTGTATTAATTATATATACGTGTATATATATATATTTAACTTGAAAATATAAACTTAAATAATCACACGTGATTGAAAATATAAACTTAAATAATCACACGTGATTGAAAGTATAAACTTAAACAATCACATGTGATTGAATATATAATATGAACTTGCTATATTAATTTTATTCATATGTATTATTATCTGAATCGTTATTATTATTATAGGTTCGTGAATCCAAGGACGACGGCCATATTTTTAATAAGTTGAAAACTAATTATTACTCCATCCGTCTTATTCCAATAGTCCACAGACAAAAAACACGCAGTTTTAGGAAATCCCACTAACTTCATTTCTCCACCAATGAAATATCTTCTCTCTCCAGATCTACCAATAAAATATCTTCTTTCCTTTCTATTTATGGAAGTGGACTATCACAATGGGACAGCCCAAAATGGAATACTGCCCTATTGGAATGAGACGGAGGTAGTAATATACTTTTACTACCGTGAGTATATAGTCCCATTTTTAAACTCTAAATATATTTTGGGATGAGAATACATTTTATGTTTTACACTATGGACACAAGTATTTAAAATATATTCTACATTGAGTTGTACTGTAACACCGGCCATTTTTTTTATATAACACAGCGGAAGTCTTAGTTAATAAAACACCACATTAATTACATTAGTACAAAAGCTTAAGTTTAACTTTAACAAACGGTGTTACGTTATTACAAACACGGTTACAAATGTCCACATCAGAGTTGCTAGTCAAACATGTCTTCTACATCAAGTTCCGATCCCATCAACAGTACCTAAACTTGCAGGGGGGAGGAATGTGGGGGATTAGCGCACCGCTAAGTGAATGAAATCTATCTACAGATTAAGCTTAAGCAATCCCTCATACAACAGTCAACTAACATGCTTACAACCATCAAGCATACAACAACGACAATATGAAGCTCGGCGGCTTGTACTGTAGTGACCCGAACTTTTCCATGTTTATATATATATTAAATGAAATTGTTATTTACATGATTAAGTGTTTCCAACATGTTAAGCAATCAAACTTGTTAAGACTTGATTAATTGAAATAGGTTTCATATAGACAATTGACCACCCAAGTTGACCGGTGATTCACGAACGTTAAAACTTGTAAAAACTATATGATGACATATATATGGATATATATATATAGTTAACCTGATATTATGATAAGTAAACATATCATTAAGTATATTAACAATGAACTACATATGTAAAAACAAGACTACTAACTTAATGATTTTGAAACGAGACATATATGTAACGATTATCGTTGTAACGACATTTAATGTATATATATCATATTAAGAGATATTTATACATCATAATATCATGATAATATAATAATTTAAAATCTCATTTGATATTATAAACATTGGGTTAACAACACTTAACAAGATCGTTAACCTAAAGGTTTTTAAACAACACTTACATGTAACGACTAACGATGACTTAACGACTCAGTTAAAATGTATATACATGTAGTGTTTTAATATGTATTCATACACTTTTGAAAGACTTCAAGACACTTATCAAAATACTTCTACTTAACAAAAATGCTTACAATTACATCCTCGTTCAGTTTCATCAACAATTCTACTCGTATGCACCCGTATTCGTACTCGTACAATACACAGCTTTTAGATGTATGTACTATTGGTATATACACTCCAATGATCAGCTCTTAGCAGCCCATGTGAGTCACCTAACACATGTGAGAACCATCATTTGGCAACTAGCATGAAATATCTCATAAAATTACAAAAATATGAGTAATCATTCATGACTTATTTACATGAAAACAAAATTACATATCCTTTATATCTAATCCATACACCAACAACCAAAAACACCTACAAACACTTTCATTCTTAAATTTTCTTCATATAATTGATCTCTCTCAAGTTCTTTCTTCAAGTTTTAAGTGTTCTTCATAAATTCCGAAAGTTCTAGTTTCATAAAATCAAGAATACTTCCAAGATTGCAAGTTTACTTCCAAATTTTCTAAATCCATTCCAAGTAATCATCCAAAATCAAGAAATCTTTGTTACTTACAGTAGGTTATCTTTCTAATACAAGGTAATAATCATATTCAAACTTTAATTCAATTTCTATAACTATAACAATCTTATTTCGAGTGGAAATCTTACTTGAAATTGTTTTCGTGTCATGATTCTGCTTCAAGAACTTTCAAGCCATCCAAGGATCCTTTGAAGCTAGATCCATTTTTATCATTTCCAGTAGGTTTATCCAAGGAACTTGAGGTAGTAATGATGTTCATAACATCATTCGATTCATACATAAAAAGCTGTCTTATTCAACGTTATAAACTTGTAATCACTAGAACATAGTTTAGTTAATTCTAAACTTGTTCGCAAATAAAGTTAATCCTTCTAACTAGACTTTTAAAATCAACTAAACACATGTTCTATATCTATATGATATGCTAACTTAATGATTTAAAACCCGGAAACACGATAAACACCATAAAACTGGATATATGCCGTCGTAGTAAAACCGGGGGCTGTTTTGGTTGGGATAATTAAAAGCTAAGAAGAACTTTGATTTAAAAGCTATACTTCTGCAAAAATGATTTTTTTTATGAACATGAAACTATATCAAAAAATCATGGTTAAACTCAAAGTGAAAGTATGTTTTTCAAAATGGTCATCAAGATGTCGTTCTTTCGACGGAAATGACTACCTCTTTCAAAAACGACTTGTAACTTGTATTTCCGACTATAAACTTATACTTTTTCTATTTAGATTCATAAAGTTAAGTTCAATACGAAACCGTGGCCACTGGAATCACTCAAAACGGATTAGAAACGAAGAAATGGCGAGTAAAACAAGATTGATAAAAACTACTCATTTTACCTACGTGAAAGTTAGTAATAAATCTATTCCAACCATAACCTAATCAACTTATATTGTATATTATGTAATCTTGAGATACCATAGACATGTATACAATGTTTCGACCTATCATGTCGACCCATCTATATATATATTGCGGAACAACCATAGACACTCTATATGTGAATGTTGGAGTTAGCTATACAGGGTTGAGGTTGATTCCAAAATATATATATAGTTTGAGTTGTGATCAATACTGAGATACGTATACACTGGGTCGTGGATTGATTCAAGATAATATTTATCGATTTATTTCTGTACATCTAACTGTGGACAACTAGTTGTAGGTTACTAACGAGGACAGCTGACTTAATAAACTTAAAACATCAAAATGTATTAAAAGTATTGTAAATATATTTTGAACATACTTTGATATATATGTATATATTATTATAGGTTCGTGAATCAACCAGTGGCCAAGTCTTACTTCCCGACGAAGTAAAAATCTGTGAAAGTGATTTATAGTCCCACTTTTAAAATCTAATATTTTTGGGATGAGAATACATGCAGGTTTTATAAATGATTTAAAAGATAGACACAAGTACGTTAAACTACATTCTATGGTTGAATTATCGAAATCGAATATGCCCCTTTTTATTAAGTCTGGTAATCTAAGAATTAGGGAACAGACACCCTAATTGACGCGAATCCTAAAGATAGATCTATGGGCCCGACGAACCCCATCCAAAGTACCAGATGCTTTAGTACTTTGAAATTTATATCATATCCGAAGGGTGTCCCGGAATGATGGGGATATTCTTATATATGCATCTTGTTAATGTCAGTTACCAGGTGTTCACCATATGAATGATTTTTATCTCTATGTATGGGATGTGTATTGAAATATGAAATCTTGTGGTCTATTGTTACGATTTGATATATATAGGTTAAACCTATAACTCACCAACATTTTTGTTGACGTTTAAAGCATGTTTATTCTCAGGTGAATACTAAGAGCTTCCGCTGTTGCATACTAAAATAAGGACAAGATTTGGAGTCCATGTTTGTATGACATTGTGTAAAAACTGCATTCAAGAAATTGATTTCGATGTAACATATTTGTATTGTAAACCATTATGTAATGGTCGTGTGTAAACAGGATATTTTAAATTGTCATTATTTGATAATCTACGTAAAGCTTTTTAAACCTTTATTTATGAAATAAAGGTTATGGTTTGTTTTAAAAATGAATGCAGTCTTTGAAAAACGTCTCATATAGAGGTCAAAACCTCGCAACGAAATCAATTAATATGAAACATTTTTAATCAATAAGAACGGGACATTTCAGTTGGTATCAGAGCGTTGGTCTTAGAGAACCATAAAATTTGCATTAGTGTGTCTTATCGAGTTTGTTAGGATGCATTAGTGAGGCTGGACTTCGACCGTGTTTTCTTTAAAAATGATTGCTTAACATTTTTGTTGGAAACTATATATTATTAACATGTATATATTATGTGATATATTAATCTCTTAACATGTTTGATATTGTGTGACAGATGTCTACCTCTAGCACAAATCCCATTGACTCACCTAATAATAACGAAGAGTCGAATATATATTGGACTGATTCACAAGTTCCCGAAGAAGAACCGGAAAAAGAATCAGAACCGGAAGAGGAGGAACCGGAGGAAGAAATAGAACCGGTGGGAGAAATAATAAAATGGTTAAGTAAAAGAAAATCCTCAACCAACCGACCAAGGTTAATTATGGTCAATGGTGTTTCCGCCAAGGAAGCAAAATATTGGGAGGATTACCAATTCTCCGATGAATCGGATTCCGACGAGAATTCCGATGATGTTATAGAAATTACCCCAACTGAATTTAAAAAGGCAAAAGAAAATAATAAGGGAAAGGGCATAAAAATAGAGAAATCTAATTCCAACCCCGATGAACTTTATATGTATCGTCAACCCCCGAAGCCCTTAAGTTGTAATAATGACCCTGGAACCTCTAAACCACCAGGTTTTTCTAAACTGTTGTGGAAAACGACAGCTCGTATTAGGGGAACATCATATATCCCTAGAAACTTGGCAAAACGAACCAAAACCGAAGAAGAAGAAACGAGCGAGTCGGAATAAGATAGTTGTATTCGTGTGGTGTAATATATGTAATATAGTGTGCTTATGCTTTATGATATATGTAAAAATTGCTTGTATTAATAAGTATTTTTTTTTTATGAATCTAACTCTTGTCTATTTTACAGTATAAAAACACAAAATGGATAGACAACCCAATATTTTAAGAGACCTACCCGGAGACATGATTGATGAAATCTTGTCTAGAGTCGGTCAGAATTCTTCGGCACAACTATTTACGGCGAAATCAGTTTGTAAGACATTCGAAGAACGTTCCAAGAATGTCTTGGTTTATAAGAGACTTTCGTTTGAAAGATGGGGATATCACATTGGGAAACCCATAAGTTACGATGTGTTTACTTTGACGCATATATTGCGGGGAACCCAAATGCTATTTTACGCAACGGGTTAAGAAATTATTTTGACTCAAGGTATCCGAATATAAGACTTCATGATTTAGAAAAAGCGGCTAACATGCAACATAAAGAAGCATGCTATGCTTACGGGTTAGTAATGTTCGCTTCTCACCAAAGTGAGAAAAAGAACATCGGGCTACAACTATTAAACAAAACGTTCCCACAAGTGACGGAGTCGGTAATTGGGGTAAGAAATGAGGTTTTTATGTTATTACGAGATTGTTGGTCATTACGTAACCCTCGTCCCTTTGACGACGTTACAACACGCTGTCTTATCAACGGCCATAACGGTTATGTTCCACAAGACCAAGGATGGGAAGTAGTCCTAGTAAAACCAGAATGCATGACTTGTTTCTGGACGTATGAATTACGTGTCTTTATTGCCTTTGCTGAACGACTTGTGTACTAGCTAGAGTTATCTTCACAACTATCTTGTATCAAAGTTATTGTGTGCTATATTTCATGCTTTATGTAAAATAAGCGGTATTGTAAGTTTGTAAAATATTGTATAAAAGTTTGAACGCGAAATATTATTATAATCAGTTTTTCATATAGAATTGTAGTAGTTGAATTGTATATTAGCTACTAAGTATGAACTTAACGGGTAGGTACTACCCGAATTTAAACTTATAAAACGCTAATATGAAGAAAAAGCTTTTATAAATGAGTTCATATTATGCTACGAAATACTATTAACTACTCTTAATATTCTGTATGATTAACTTGTTCCATTTGACTATTTTGAAGGAAATGGCACCGACTACTTGACACACCGTGAATATGAATGAAGAGGAATTCTGTACTTTTCTAGCTTCAAACATAGCCGCAGTACAGGCTGCGCTACATACTAACAATAACCTTGGATCTAGCAGTACAAGAAATTGTGTAGGATGCACCTACAAAGAATTCACTGCCTGCAAACCTTTGGAATTTGATGGAACCGAAGGACCGATCGGATTGAAACGGTGGACTGAGAAGATCGAATCGGTGTTTGCCATAAGTAAGTGTACTGAAGAGGACAAAGTGAAGTACGCTACGCATACCTTCACAGGTTCTGCGTTAACATGGTGGAATACCTATCTAGAGCAAGTGGGACAAGATGATGCGTACGCACTACCGTGGTCAGCATTCAAGCACTTAATGAACGAGAAGTACCGTCCCAGAACCGAGGTCAATAAGCTCAAGACAGAACTTAGAGGGTTACGAACCCAAGGATTTGATATTACCACGTACGAAAAATGATTCACAGAATTGTGCCTATTGTGTCCGGGAGCGTTCGAAGATGAGGAAGAGAAGATCGACGCGTTTGTGAAAGGATTACCGGAAAGAATCCAAGAAGATATAAGTTCACACGAGCCCGCCTCCATACAACAGGCATGTAGAATGGCTCACAAACTAGTGAACCAGATTGAGGAAAGAATTAAAGAACAGACGGCTGAAGAGACCAATGTGAAGCAAGTCAAAAGAAAGTGGGAGAAAAACGGTGATAAGAATCACCAATACAACAACAACAGCAATTACAATAATAATCGCAACAATTATCCCAACAATCGCAACTACAACAAACGGCCCAACAACAACAACAACAACAACAACAACAACAACAACAACAACAACAACAACAGCAACTACAACAATCATCCCAACAACAATAACAACCGCAACAACAACAACAATCAGAAGCAGCTATGCCAAAGGTGTGAAAAGTATCACTCGGGGTTCTGCACCAAATTTTGAAACAAGTGTAAAAGAAATGGTCATAGCGCGGCGAATTGTGAGGTCTACGGACCAGGGGTTAACAAAACGAAAGGAACAAATGGTGTCGGAATGAGTAATGGCAGAGCAAGTAGTGTCGGAGCAAGTTATGCCAATGTAGTTTGTTATAAATGTAAAAAACCGGGCCACATTATTAGAAATTGCCCGAACCAGGAGAACACGAATGGACAAAGCTGCGGAAGAGTTTTCAATATTAATGCGGCAGAGGCACAGGAAGACCCGGAGCTTGTTACGGGTACGTTTCTTATTGACAATAAATCTGGTTACGTTTTATTTGATTCGGGTGCGGATAGAAGCTATATGAGTAGAGATTTTTGTGCTAAATTAAGTTGTCCATTGACGCCGTTGGATAGTAAATTTTTACTCGAATTAGCAAACGGTAAATTAATTTCAGCAGGTAATATATGCCGGAATCAAGAAATTAAACTGAGTAGCAAAATATTTAAGATTGATTTGATACCAGTAGAGTTAGGGAGTTTTGATGTAATAGTTGGCATAGACTGGCTGAAGAAGGTGAAAGCAGAGATCGTATGTTATAAAAATGCAATTCGCATTGTACGAGAAGAAGGAGAACCCTTAATGGTGTACGGAGAAAAGGGCAACATGAAGCTACATCTTATTAGTAATTTGAAGGCACAAAAACTAATAAGAAAAGGTTGCTATGCTGTTCTAGCACACGTCGAGAAAGTACAAACTGAAGAAAAGAGCATCAATGATGTTCCCGTCGTAAAATAATTTCCCGATGTATTTCCGAAAGAATTACCGGGACTACCCCCACATCGATCCGTTGAATTTCAAATAGATCTTGTACCAGGAGCTGCACCAATAGGTCGTGCTCCTTACAGACTCGCATCCAGTGAGATGAAAGAACTGCAAAGCCAATTACAAGAACTTTTAGAGCGTGGTTTCATTCGACCAAGCACATCACCGTGGGAAGCTCCTGTTTTGTTTGTCAAGAAGAAAGATGGTACATTCAGGTTGTGTATCGACTACCGAGAGTTGAACAAACTTACCATCAAGAACCGCTACCCACTACCGAGAATCGACGACTTATTTGATCAACTACAAGGCTCATCTGTTTATTCAAAGATTGACTTACGTTCCGGGTATCATCAAATGCGGGTGAAAGAAGATGATATTCCAAAGACTGCTTTCAGAACACGTTACGGTCATTACGAGTTTATGGTCATGCCGTTTGGTTTAACTAATGCACCAGCTGTGTTCATGGACCTTATGAACCGAGTGTGTGGACCATACCTTGTCAAGTTTGTCATTGTTTTCATTGATGACATACTTATTTACTCAAAGAATGACCAAGAACACGGTGAACATTTGAGAAAGGTGTTAGAAGTATTGAGGAAGGAAGAATTGTACGCTAAATTTTCAAAGTGTGCATTTTGGTTGGAAGAAGTTCAATTCCTCGGTCACATAGTGAACAAAGAAGGTATTAAGGTAGATCCGACAAAGATAGAAACTGTTGAAAAGTGGGAAACCCCGAAAACTCCGAAATACATACGCCAGTTTTTAGGACTAGCTGGTTACTACAGAAGGTTCATCCAAGACTTTTCCAGAATAGCAAAACCCTTGACTGCATTAACGCATAAAGGGAAGAAATTTGAATGGAAGGATGAACAAGAGAAAGCGTTTCAGTTATTGAAGAAAAAGCTAACTACGGCACCTATATTGTCATTGCCTGAAGGAATGGTGATTTTGTGATTTATTGTGACGCATTAAAGCAAGGTCTCGATTGTGTATTAATGCAACGAACGAAGGTGATTGCTTATGCGTCTAGACAATTGAAGATTCACGAACAAAATTATACGACGCATGATTTGGAATTAGGCGCGGTTATTTTTGTATTAAAGACTTGGAGGCACTACTTATATAGGGTCAAAAGTATTATATATACCGACCACAAAAGTCTTCAGCACATATTTAATCAGAAACAACTGAATATGAGGCAGCGTAGGTGGATTGAATTGTTGAATGATTACGACTTTGAGATTCGTTACCACCCGAGGAAGGCAAATGTGGTAGCCGACGCCTTGAGCAGGAAGGACAGAGAACCCATTCGAGTAAAATCTATGAATATAATGATTCACAATAACCTTACTACTCAAATAAAGGAGGCGCAACAAGGAGTTTTAAAAGAGGGAAATTTAAAGGATGAAATACCCAAAGGATCGGAGAAGCATCTTAATATTCGGGAAGACGGAACCCGGTATAGGGCTGAAAGGATTTGGGTACCAAAATTTGGAGATATGAGAGAAATGGTATGAAAGGATCCGTTCATATACATTATAAACGATTCACAATAGTTGATTACATCGCGAGGTATTTGACCTCTATATGATACGTTTTACAAATATTGCATTCGTTTTTAAAAGACAAACTTTCTTTACATCAAAAATTGACGGCATGCATACCATTTCATATTACATCCAACTATAATTGACTTAATATTAATCTTGATGAACTCAATGACTCGAATGCAACCTCTTTCAATGTATGTCATGAATGACTCCAAGTAATATCCTTAAAATGAGCTAATGCACAGCGGAAGATTTCTTTAATACCTGAGAATAAACATGCTTTAAAGTGTCAACCAAAAGGTTGGTGAGTTCATTAGTTTATCATAATCAATCATTTCCGTAATAGTAATAGACCACAAGATTTCAGTTTCTATAAATATCCGTACACTCGCAAGTGTATAAAAGTATTCTATAAGTTGTAGGCACCCGGTAACAAGCCTTAAGGTTCATGTTTTACCCTCTGAAGTACACCAGATCAGGTGTGTTTAAAATAACCTCGAAGTACTAAAGCATCCCATAGTCAGGATGGGGTTTGTCAGGCCCAATAGATCTATCTTTAGGATTTGCGCCTACCGTACATAGACAAGTAGTTTAATGTTACCAAGCTAAGGGTATATTTCTGGTTTAAACCCACATAGAATTAGTTTTAGTACTTGTGCCTATTTCGTAAAACATTTATAAAACAGCGCATGTATTCTCAGCCCAAAAATATATATAAAAAGGGAGTAATGAAACTCACCATACTGTATTTCGTAGTAAAAATACATATAACGTCATTTAACAAGTGCAAGGTTGGCCTCGGATTCACGAACCTATATTAATTATATATATTTATATGTTGGTCAATATTTGTCTAACAATTTTTGGTCAAGTCATAGTGTACCACAATCCTAATGCTCGAGACTAATATGCAAAAGTCAACAAAAGTCAACTTAACCCAAAATGACTTCTAAAATTTATACGTGTTTATTATATAACTTAACTATAGTCATTTTATATATTTAAATATATTTATTAGATTTTATAATAATAAAAGTCATTTATTAATAAAAATTTATATTAACGTTTATATATGATAAAATATACTTTTATATATCTTAAGTAGTAAAATTTATAAAGTTCCTTTAATATCGTAAAACTATAGTGGTAAGTATTATTAATGTAATTATATTACGCGTGGTGAAAAATATCTTTGTATCCCCTATTTATTTGATAAAATAATATTGATCATAATAATAATAAGTAAAAGTTGTATTATTTTGTAATAATAATTATTATTATTCTATAAAAAAATAACAATATTTATATTTACTAAAAATGTTATTATGATAAAATGATAATACTAACATAATAGTAATAATGATATTTTATAATAACAATGATATTTCTATTAAAATAATAACGACGATAGTAATAATAATCATTTTAACAATAATACTAAAATTCAGTTGACTATAACTTCTAATACGTTCATCGAAACCATTCCATATCTAAATGAAAAGTTCTTAATTTTTCGCTAGCTTTCCAATGACATGCATATCATATACCCTATCTCAGTAGCATATGTATCTAATTTAGGATTCAACAAACCTATCTAAGGACAATATCGAATGTACAAGCATGCATAATCCTATATACTCGAGCACTAGTCAGGGATACACTATTGAAATATAAAAGTTAAGTTATGAGTGCTCACGTATCAATATTGAGATTCAATATTGCAGGAAAGTACGTAGACGAAACGAAAATGATAAACGTTAGGTTGACCTCACGAGCAATACCCTCGATCAATACCCATAACCTCCATAGCTATAACCCATAATTTCCTTAGCTCTATTCTGTTTGAAAACTTATTTTAAAATCGTCTGAATATAACTCCGTCGTAGTATTTTATGTATACTAATAATATCTTGAAATAATACAAAGAAAATATATATGTGTAATTCGATTGAGAGAGTTTAGAGAAATATATTTTCAAGTTTCTATGAAATAATAAAACCTATTGAATTCTATTTATAATAGATTTTTGAATTATTAAAGTGAATTATTAAAGTATGAATTATTAAAGTGAATTATTAAAGTATGAATTATTAAAGTGAATTATTAAAGTATGAATTATTAAAGTATGAATTATTAAAGTGAATTATTAAAGTATGAATTATTAAAGTGAATTATTAAAGTAAATTATTAAAGTGAATTATTAAAGTATGAATTATTAAAGTGAATTATTAAAGTATGAATTATTAAAGTAAATTATTAAAGTATGAATTATTAAAGTTAAAGTAAAGTAAAAGTAAAGTAAAGGTAAAGTTAAAGTATAGTAAAAGTATAAAACTATGTACGTATAATACGCGTATAAATATATATAATATTAATTTAAATCGTTATATATATTTGATAAAATAAAATATAAATATCGTTATTTTATCATACTAGTTAAGTAATGAGTGGTCAAAAAGAATAGATTTCTTAAATCACAGTGGACCTTATAACATAGGCCCGTAATCATATCATAATGTATCTGATAATTCAATCATTTGATATTATCTCTTAATTCTTTCAATAAATATATCGAAACAAATACGTTCATGTAAAGTATCATATATCTAATACTTTGCTAATGTTTTCAGTTAATATTATATATTATATATACATATCTATATACACATAATTGTTCGTGAATCGTCGAACACGGTCAAAGGATAATTGATTACATGAATGTAGTTCCAAACTTTTTGAGATTCAACATTACAAATTCTGCTTATCGTGTCGGAAACATATAAAGGTTAAGTTTAAATTTGGTCGGAAATTTTCGGGTCGTCACAGTACCTACCCGTTAAAGAAATTTCGTCCCGAAATTTGATCGAGGTCATCATGGCTAACTATAAAAATGTTTTCATGACGAATATGAGTTGATAAATAGAGTTTTATCATCATTGAGTAATATAGATAAAACAATTTGATTACGCGAAGAGTATAAGTGAAGCTATCGCAAGAGAGTGAAATGAGTAAACGTATATTTATTTTAACCGATGACGTAGTTATGATTGATTTCCAGAATTCATTAGATTTAAAGAAAATCTTTGCAATAAGATTTGGTTCTTCGGCGATTAAGAAAATCATGACCTTCTTTGATTAAATGCGATAATCTGTCTCGATTTCTCTGTCTGATATTTTACTATAAATCCACCCCCTTCGTTTCTTTATTTTCACAGCTCACACCTTCTAGTCTTTCTCCCCAATTCATACTTTAAAGCATTCGTTAATATGCTTCATCCAGTATTGATTCTTGATATACTCTTAACTTTCATATCTGTCATTCTTCTTTTTCATCTACCATCGGAGGAAGTTATTTTCTTCTACCATTACCTTGGGGTTATTGTGTTTTTCATTCTCCCGTGTCTTTATATTGCTATACGCATTGATATACACGGTTTGTAGTTTCGAGGTTATTATCGGGCTTTATATTCTCCATTATATTTCGGAGCTTCATGCTTTCATTTTCTCTTCCCAGCCTTAAGTCAAGCGGATAATGGTCCAGAATTCGTAGATATGAATTTTTGGATGAACATAGTTAATGTTCCAAGAAGAAATTCGTAATGGCACGATCTTAATTTGGCAACTTACCAGAATATCTGAAAATATAGAGCTATCAAGATGATATGTTCTTAATATGTTTGGAAATTGGGTAGAATGTAAGAGTCGTGTAAATAGTACATGATGACGGTATGTTCTATGAATCATCACGTTCCATTAGAAACTCAGCATGACTTACTGTAATATAATCACGTTGATCAAGTGTCATTATATTATACTAACTCATGTTTCAGTTCCCAACACTCTTTAAAAACATTCCTATTTTAAATTCGAATTTTTTTCTTCTTCAGAATTTAGAAACTAACACAGTTTCTTTTTATGTTGTAACGCAGATATTGCGAAGAGATAAAAGATTTCGGATAAGAATAGTTGTGAAAATATCTTCAGGAATATCGAAGATATTTATAATAAAAGATACGATAATATCTTAGAATTCTTAACATAGATGGATGATGAAGAAGATTTGTCTATGAAGGTTTAGAATAAGAAGTAAGGTGTTTGCTAATGATTTCAGTAGACACTGAAACATTTGGATCCTTTGAAGGCAGGTTTAGTCTTTGTGATTTGTCCACAGCCTCCTTCATGGTCAGCTCAATCCATTTTCCAGTTTCAAACCTTCTCTTTTTCTCAGCTTTACCACCATACTATTCTTTATCATCAAACTTTTGACTGTTTAAGTCGTTTACAGTTTTTGCTGCTTCATCAGCATTTTTCCAATTTCGAAGAACTAGTTCATAGTTTGGGATGTTTTTCAGAAAATTCACATTCGAAGTATGTAAGTCTAGGAGATAGACGTTATATGTATACATATAACTTTTAACTTAAAATTGTCGATAAATTCAAAATACTGATTGCTAATTCTCAGTAGTTGGTGTGACAATTATTGTTACAGGATGTAGGTGAGTACATGATGGGGTTTTAATGAATAAGTATAGTGAAATTTTCGGAGAGGCTTAAGTCGAAGGTTAATGAAGTTGTTGATAAGTTTACTGCTAATGTGACGAGATATGAAAGGTTCCCCGGTAACCATGATGAAGGGTTTATTCGTATAAACAAATGAAGGTGATTTGCTGGAGCTGTGACAAAACTGTCTATTTTGGAAAGAGATTGAAAAATTATATTTGGTAATAAATATCAAAGGATTTGACATGGATACGTGTTAAACTATAACTTTGGTTTCGAGAGCTTTTCAGGTGCATGACAGTGGGTAATGTATGGTTGGATAATCATCTCGCATGTCTTTAGGAATTTCGAAGTGTTTGAACACATATTGTAATTGTTAATATACATATGATGTTCTAAGATTTTGAATGATACAAATATTTTTATGAGTTCCATGAATAGAAATGAGGTTCTAGGACAGTTTTGAAGTCAAAGTATAGTTTTGAAAGATGTAGGAATCTAAGAGTGATGATTTCGGTTATATCTTGAATCGAATTCTGAGATTTTAAAATCAGAATATGTAATTAGATTTTGAATGAGTATGGTTGTTTTGATTTCTATAAAAGAATGTATATTGTTGTGAAAGTAGGGAGTATAATGGATGACTTGCTGAATCAGATTCGAAGAATGTAACATATTAATTGTGAATTTATATATCTCTCGGGTATTACCTACCCGTTAAAAAAAAATTCACAATTAATATTTTGTACAAAAGAATTTTATTACAGTCTTTATGGAAATATATATGTGTATATTTCTTTAGATGTAATATAGATTTAATGAGTTAATATTAAATTAAACTCATTTGATTTATGGTTAAGGCTAGGATAGATAATTTCTAAACTTTAGAAATTACATAATCGCCGTAGAATGTTTCCCCAATGAAGTTATGAATCAATACTTAATCGTTGTGGTATTCCTTGGTATCTACATGGCGTATGACGTCGATGCTCGTGGGACAGATTGTGAAGTTGAGGTTTGCGATGCGGTTGTTGTTGGTGGTGGTAATGCTACTGTTGATGTTGTTGATGGTGGTACTGGTTATGCTGCTGGTGCTGCTGCTGGTGTTTGTAACCTTTGCACCATATTCTCCAAAGCCACTACCCGAGCGCGAAGCTCGTTGACTTCTTCTATTACACCGGGGTGATTGTCGGTTCGAACGAGCAGATAAATAAGATCTAGAATTTGGTGTAGTATATAATCATGACGAGATACTCTGGAAATGAGAGAGAAAATGGTGTTTCGGACAGGTTCGCCAGTAAGTGCTTCAGGTTCATTGCCAAGAGGGCAATGTGGTGGATGAAAGGGATCACCTTCTTCTTGTCTCCAATGGTTAAGTAGATTACGAACCCATCCCCAATTCATCCAGAATAGATGATGGCTAATTGGTTGATCCATTCCGGTCATGCTGCTTTCGGAGCTCATGTGGAAATCCATATCGGCATAGCTGTCGGAATTCGAGGAACTCAAACTGGTTGAGGGATCCATCTTGTATGATCAGGGAAAGAATTTTTTTGTATGAAATAGATTGTAGAATTTAGATTTGGTATTCTTCAATACATAATTTACATATGTATATATAATACCAAAATCCCATAAATTACGGAGGAATATTTGAAAGATGTCAGTCAAAGTTCACAGTAACAGATATGCTAAGATAAGAATTCGTCTATACACTATTATGCAATAAATGTAGGAAAACGCGTCTAGACTTAAGAATGATAAGCAGGTAATTTCCTAAGGGTGGTAAGTAGATGATTTCAGACTAAAAATGATAAGCAAAACTTTTGACATGCAGACACGGTCGAAGTCCAGACTCACTAATGCATCTTAACAACTATCAGTTAGACACACTTATGCAAGACCTGGTTCGCTAAGACCACCGCTCTGATACCAACTGAAAGGATCCGTTCATATACATTATAAACGATTCACAATAGTTGATTACATCGCGAGGTATTTGACCTCTATATGATACGTTTTACAAATATTGCATTCGTTTTTAAAAGACAAACTTTCTTTACATCAAAAATTGACGGCATGCATACCATTTCATATTACATCCAACTATAATTGACTTAATATTAATCTTGATGAACTCAACGACTCGAATGCAACCTCTTTCAAAGTATGTCATGAATGACTCCAAGTAATATCCTTAAAATGAGCTAATGCACAGCGGAAGATTTCTTTAATACCTGAGAATAAACATGCTTTAAAGTGTCAACCAAAAGGTTGGTGAGTTCATTAGTTTATCATAATCAATCATTTCCGTAATAGTAATAGACCACAAGATTTCAGTTTCTATAAATATCCGTACACTCGCAAGTGTATAAAAGTATTCTATAAGTTGTAGGCACCCGGTAACAAGCCTTAAGGTTCATGTTTTACCCTCTGAAGTACACCAGATCAGGTGTGTTTAAAATAACCTCGAAGTACTAAAGCATCCCATAGTCAGGATGGGGTTTGTCAGGCCCAATAGATCTATCTTTAGGATTCGCGCCTACCGTACATAGACAAGTAGTTTAATGTTACCAAGCTAAGGGTATATTTCTGGTTTAAACCCACATAGAATTAGTTTTAGTACTTGTGCCTATTTCGTAAAACATTTATAAAACAGCGCATGTATTCTCAGCCCAAAAATATATATAAAAAGGGAGTAATGAAACTCACCATACTGTATTTCGTAGTAAAAATACATATAACGTCATTTAACAAGTGCAAGGTTGGCCTCGGATTCACGAACCTATATTAATTATATATATTTATATGTTGGTCAATATTTGTCTAACAATTTTTGGTCAAGTCATAGTGTACCACAATCCTAATGCTCGAGACTAATATGCAAAAGTCAACAAAAGTCAACTTAACCCAAAATGACTTCTAAAATTTATACGTGTTTATTATATAACTTAACTATAGTCATTTTATATATTTAAATATATTTATTAGATTTTATAAAAATAAAAGTCATTTATTAATAAAAATTTATATTAACGTTTATATATGATAAAATATACTTTTATATATCTTAAGTAGTAAAATTTATAAAGTTCCTTTAATATCGTAAAACTATAGTGGTAAGTATTATTAATGTAATTATATTACGCGTGGTGAAAAATATCTTTGTATCCCCTATTTATTTGATAAAATAATATTGATCATAATAATAATAAGTAAAAGTTGTATTATTTTGTAATAATAATTATTATTATTCTATAAAAAAATAACAATATTTATATTTACTAAAAATGTTATTATGATAAAATGATAATACTAACATAATAGTAATAATGATATTTTATAATAACAATGATATTTCTATTAAAATAATAACGACGATAGTAATAATAATCATTTTAACAATAATACTAAAATTCAGTTGACTATAACTTCTAATCCGTTCATCGAAACCATTCCATATCTAAATGAAAAGTTCTTAATTTTTCGCTAGCTTTCCAATGACATGCATATCATATACCCTATCTCAGTAGCATATGTATCTAATTTAGGATTCAACAAACCTATCTAAGGACAATATCGAATGTACAAGCATGCATAATCCTATATACTCGAGCACTAGTCAGGGATACACTATTGAAATATAAAAGTTAAGTTATGAGTGCTCACGTATCAATATTGAGATTCAATATTGCAGGAAAGTACGTAGACGAAACGAAAATGATAAACGTTAGGTTGACCTCACGAGCAATACCCTCGATCAATACCCATAACCTCCATAGCTATAACCCATAATTTCCTTAGCTATATTCTGTTTGAAAACTTATTTTAAAATCGTCTGAATATAACTCCGTCGTAGTATTTTATGTATACTAATAATATCTTGAAATAATACAAAGAAAATATATATGTGTAATTCGATTGAGAGAGTTTAGAGAAATATATTTTCAAGTTTCTATGAAATAATAAAACCTATTGAATTCTATTTATAATAGATTTTTGAATTATTAAAGTGAATTATTAAAGTATGAATTATTAAAGTGAATTATTAAAGTATGAATTATTAAAGTGAATTATTAAAGTATGAATTATTAAAGTATGAATTATTAAAGTGAATTATTAAAGTATGAATTATTAAAGTGAATTATTAAAGTATGAATTATTAAAGTAAATTATTAAAGTATGAATTATTAAAGTTAAAGTAAAGTAAAAGTAAAGTAAAGGTAAAGTTAAAGTATAGTAAAAGTATAAAACTATGTACGTATAATACGCGTATAAATATATATAATATTAATTTAAATCGTTATATATATTTGATAAAATAAAATATAAATATCGTTATTTTATCATACTAGTTAAGTAATGAGTGGTCAAAAAGAATAGATTTCTTAAATCACAGTGGACCTTATAACATAGGCCCGTAATCATATCATAATGTATCTGATAATTCAATCATTTGATATTATCTCTTAATTCTGTCAATAAATATATCGAAACAAATACGTTCATGTAAAGTATCATATATCTAATACTTTGCTAATGTTTTCAGTTAATATTATATATTATATATACATATCTATATACACATAATTGTTCGTGAATCGTCGAACACGGTCAAAGGATAATTGATTACATGAATGTAGTTCCAAACTTTTTGAGATTCAACATTATAAATTCTGCTTATCGTGTCGGAAACATATAAAGGTTAAGTTTAAATTTGGTCGGGAATTTTCGGGTCGTCACATGGTACTTAGAGAAGCTCATAAAACCAGATACTCAATACATCCTGGAACGGGGAAGATGTACAAGGATCTTAAGAAACATTTTTGGTGGCCAGGTATGAAAGCCGATATTGCTAAATATGTAGGAGAATATTTGACGTGTTCTAAGGTCAAAGCTGAACATCAGAAACCATCAGGTCTACTACAAAAACCTGAAATCCCGGAATGGAAATGGGAAAACATTACCATGGATTTCATCACTAAATTGCCAAGGACTGCTAGTGGTTTTGATACTATTTGGGTAATAGTTGATCGTCTCACCAAATCAGCACACTTCCTGCCAATAAGAGAAGATGACAAGATAGAGAAGTTAGCACGACTGTATTTGAAGGAAGTCGTCTCCAGACATGGAATACCAATCTCTATTATCTCTGATAGGGATGGCAGATTTATTTCAAGATTCTGGCAGACATTACAGCAAGCATTAGGAACTCGTCTAGACATGAGTACTGCCTATCATCCACAAACTGATAGGCAGAGCGAAAGGATGATACAAACGCTTGAAGGCATGCTACGAGCATGTGTTATTGATTTTGGAAACAGTTGGGATCGACATCTACCGTTAGCAGAATTTTCCTACAACAACAGCTACCATTCAAGCATTGAGATGGCGCCGTTTGAAGCACTTTATGGTAGAAAGTGCAGGTCTCCGATTTGTTGGAGTGAAGTGGGGGATAGACAGATTGCGGGTCCGGAAAAAATACAAGAAACTACCGAGAAGATCATCCAAATTCAATAACGGTTGAAAACCGCCCAAAGTCGAAAAAAGAGCTACGCTGACATTAAAAGAAAAGATATAGAATTTGAAATTGGAGAGATGGTCATGCTTAAAGTTGCACCTTGGAAAGGCGTTGTTCGATTTGGTAAACGAGGGAAATTAAATCCAAGGTATATTGGACCATTCAAGATTATTGATCGTGTCGGACCAGTAGCTTACCGACTTGAATTACCTCAACAACTCGCAGCTGTACATAACACTTTTCACGTCTCTAATTTGAAGAAATGTTTTGCTAAAGAAGATCTCACTATTCAATTAGATGAAATCCAAATCAACGAAAAACTTCAATTCATCGAAGAACCCGTCTAAATAATGGATCATGAGATTAAAAGACTTAAGCAAAACAAGATACCAATTGTTAAGGTTCGATGGAATGCTCGTAGAGGACTCGAGTTCACCTGGGAACGAGAAGATCAGATGAAGAAGAAATACCCGCATTTATTTCCAGAAGATACGTCAACACCTCCAACTGCTTAAAATTTCGGGACGAAATTTATTTAACGGGTAGGTACTGTAGTGACCCGAACTTTTCCATGTTTATATATATATTAAATGAAATTGTTATTTACATGATTAAGTGTTTCCAACATTTTAAGCAATCAAACTTGTTAAGACTTGATTAATTGAAATAGGTTTCATATAGACAATTGACCACCCAAGTTGACCGGTGATTCACGAACTTTAAAACTTGTAAAAACTATATGATGACATATATATGGATATATATATAGTTAACATGATATTATGATAAGTAAACATATCATTAAGTATATTAACAATGAACTACATATGTAAAAACAAGACTACTAACTTAATGATTTTGAAACGAGACATATATGTAACGATTATCGTTGTAACGACATTTAATGTATATATATCATATTAAGAGATATTTATACATCATAATATCATGATAATATAATAATTTAAAATCTCATTTGATATTATAAACATTGGGTTAACAACACTTAACAAGATCGTTAACCTAAAGGTTTCAAAACAACACTTACATGTAACGACTAACGATGACTTAACGACTCAGTTAAAATGTATATACATGTAGTGTTTTAATATGTATTCATACACTTTTGAAAGACTTCAAGACACTTATCAAAATACTTCTACTTAACAAAAATGCATACAATTACATCCTCGTTCAGTTTCATCAACAATTCTACTCGTATGCACCCGTATTCGTACTCGTACAATACACAGCTTTTAGATGTATGTACTATTGGTATATACACTCCAATGATCAGCTCTTAGTAGCCCATGTGTGTCACCTAACACATGTGGGAACCATAATTTGGCAACCAGCATGAAATATCTCATAAAATTACAAAAATATGAGTAATCATTCATGACTTATTTACATGAAAATAAAATTACATATCCTTTATATCTAATCCATACACCAACGACTAAAAACACCTACAAACACTTTCATTCTTCAATTTTCTTCATCTAATTGATCTCTCTCAAGTTCTATCTTCAAGTTCTAAGTGTTCTTCATAAATTCCGAAAGTTCTAGTTTCATAAAATCAAGAATACTTCCAAGATTGCAAGTTTACTTCCAAGTTTTCTAAATCCATTCCAAGTAATCATCCAAAATCAAGAAACCTTTGTTACTTACAGTAGGTTATATTTATAATACAAGGTAATAATCATATTCAAACTTTAATTCAATTTCTATAACTATAACAATCTTATTTCGAGTGGAAATCTTACTTGAAATTGTTTTCGTGTCATGATTCTGCTTCAAGAACTTTCAAGCCATTCAAGGATCCTTTGAAGCTATATCCATTTTTCTCATTTCCAGTAGGTTTATCTAAGGAACTTGAGGTAGTAATGATGTTCATAACATCATTCGATTCATACATAAAAAGCTGTCTTATTCAACGTTATAAACTTGTAATCACTAGAACATAGTTTAGTTAATGTTAAACTTGTTAGCAAATAAAGTTACTCCTTCTAACTAGACTTTTAAAATCAACTAAACACATGTTCTATATCTATATGATATGCTAACTTAATGATTTAAAACCCGAAAACACGATAAACACCATAAAACTGGATATACGCCGTCGTAGTAAAACCGGGTGCTGTTTTGGTTGGGATAATTAAAAGTTAAGAAGAACTTTGATTTAAAAGATATACTTCTGGAAAAATGATTTTTCTTATGAACATGAAACTATATCCAAAAATCATGGTTAAACTCAAAGTGAAAGTATGTTTTTCAAAATGGTCATCAAGATGACGTTCTTTCGACGGAAATGACTACCTCTTTCAAAAATGACTTGTAACTTGTATTTCCTACTATAAACTTATACTTTTTATATTTAGATTCATAAATTTAAGTTCAATACGAAACCGTGGCCACTGGAATCACTCAAAACGGATTAGAAACGAAGAAATGGCGAGTAAAACAAGATTGATAAAAACTACTCATTTTACCTACGTGAAAGTTAGTAATAAATCTATTCCAAACATAACCTAATCAACTTATATTGTATATTATGTAATCTTGAGATACCATAGACATGTATACAATGTTTCGACCTATCATGTCGACCCATCTATATATATATTGCGGAACAATCATAGACACTCTATATGTGAATGTTGGAGTTAGCTATACAGGGTTGAGGTTGATTCCAAAATATATATATAGTTGGAGTTGTGATCAATACTGAGATACGTATACACTGGGTCGTGGATTGATTCAAGATAATATTTATCGATTTATTTCTGTACATCTAACTGTGGACAACTAGTTGTAGGTTACTAACGAGGACAACTGACTTAATAAACTTAAAACATCAAAATGTATTAAAAGTATTGTAAATATATTTTGAACATACTTTGATATATATGTATATATTGTTATAGGTTCGTGAATCAACCAGTGGCCATGTCTTACTTCTCGACGAAGTAAAAATCTGTGAAAGTGAGTTATAGTCCCACTTTTAAAATCTAATATTTTTGGGATGAGAATACATGCAGGTTTTATAAATGATTTACAAGATAGACACAAGTACGTGAAACTACATTCTATGGTTGAATTATCGAAATCGAATATGCCCCTTTTTATTAAGTCTGGTAATCTAAGAATTAGGGAACAGACACCCTAATTGACGCGAATCCTAAAGATAGATCTATGGGCCCGACGAACCCCATCCAAAGTACCGGATGCTTTAGTACTTCGAAATTTATATCATATCCGAAGGGTGTCCCGGAATGATGGGGATATTCTTATATATGCATCTTGTTAATGTCGGTTACCAGGTGTTCACCATATGAATGATTTTTATCTCTATGTATGGGATGTGTATTGAAATATGAAATCTTGTGGTCTATTGTTACGATTTGATATATATAGGTTAAACCTATAACTCACCAACATTTTTATTGACGTTTAAAGCATGTTTATTCTCAGGTGAATACTAAGAGCTTCCGCTGTTGCATACTAAAATAAGGACAAGATTTGGAGTCCATGTTTGTATGATATTGTGTAAAAACTGCATTCAAGAAACTGATTTCGATGTAACATATTTGTATTGTAAACCATTATGTAATGGTCGTGTGTAAACAGGATATTTTAGATTGTCATTATTTGATAATCTACGTAAAGCTTTTTAAACCTTTATTTATGAAATGAAGGTTATGGTTTGTTTTAAAAATGAATGCAGTCTTTGAAAAACGTCTCATATAGAGGTCAAAATCTCGCAACAAAATCAATTAATATGAAACATTTTTAATCAATAAGAACGGGACATTTCAGTAATATGAAACGTTTTTAATCAATAAGATCGGGACATTTCATGTACGGGCACACGACTCCTAGCCGATCGAACTAGAGTCTACCGATAGTCCTTCCTACCAAGTCTCTGCATAACTATCCAAACGTAACACATGCGTTCTTCTATGCTATACTAACAGACTGTAGGACTTGGACTCAACCTCCCTTGGAATGGTTGACCTCACACGAACTTCAACCGCCCTAGGCATGGTTGAAAGCCCCCAACCGCTCTAGGCATGGCTGGTGTCAAACACAGTGCACATATACAACATATATAGCTCACATAGCATGCAACTATCTATCTAGCATGGCAATCACTACACTACACAAAGTAACCAGAGTAATCCACAGTAGCATGATTTGCTACTTAAACTCTATCCGAAGATAGACCCACTCTCCAATTACCAGCAACGGTTCAGATTCTAACTACTGAGCTTTCTCTTTATCCTTTCCACCTGAGAATAACATAACCAAGTCAGTAATCATGTCTTGATATAATCCCAACAACAAGACAATAACATCAATATATAAACACTTGAACACTTAACCACCTGACCAGTCAACCGTACGAGTGACACTCACCCGCACGTTTGAGGAACCTCAACCGTGCGGTTGACACCTCACTCGTACATTTCGTCCTTGGCCGAATATCTAATTAAACAACAGTGGATCCGTACGGTTGACCACATGAGTAACATATGACTCGTACGAGTCACATCTCAACCGTACGATCCAACTTTCAAATATACTAGTTCAAGTAGTCACTCACTCATGCGGTTCACCATGCGGTTGACCGCCTCAACCGTACGAGTGAAAGCTCACTCGTGCGAGTGAAGGCTCACTTATACGAGTGACAAGGAACATCAATAACAACATGTAATAACATTTTCCCAACCTATATTCATCATATAATCAATCATTCATAAGCCTATATCAAGAATTCAACCCATAATAACATATTAACGCATGCACACTAGACACACACGCTAATATCTCTATTTCTGACCCAAATACATTCTGATATAGCTTCTAAAAAGTTTACCATTGGAAGGATTTTTCATTACGATTCCAACGATATATGATTCATCAAAAACGGAGTTACGGTTAGAAAGTTATGACCAAAACAAGTTTCCACAAAATCTGACCAGGGCTCACACGAGTGACTGAGGCCTCACTCGTGTGAGTGAGCCCTCACATGAGCGGTTGACACTCAAAAGTGTGGTCACTCGTACGAGTGACCTGTCACTCGTGTGGGAGCTGAAGAACAGCTCCTGCACGCTGATTTTCGCATTTTTGGCCCAAAAACTCGATTTTTGCAAGTTCTAACCTCAAAACCACTTGAAAAACATCATATAAACCATATAACAATTATTTCTAACATCAATTAAGCAAAACAAATACAAAACATGAAGATTCAAGTTCAAAAATTCCTAAAACCCATTTTACACCTCAAACCCAATATCTATGAATTAAGCCACGAATCTAAGCAAACAAGCCTGGATTAATGATCACAAGGATGATATGAATCAATCCTTAAGGCCTCTTGATTCAATTTATAGCTTAGATCAATTAGGGTTTGAGATGAGATGAAGTTTGGTACGTACTTATTTTTGAGAAAAGTCTAGAAATGGATAGAAAGAAGCAGTTTACACTCTTAAGTGGGTATAAAAACCCATACCCCACAACACACGGGTATTTACCAGTTATCTAATATCCTTCGTACCTCGTTAGGAGGCCCTAACAGAGTCCAAATTAAACAAACAAACCATTTCTGTGACCCTTGTCACAAACTGGTCTTAACCAACTAATCAAATAATAATAAACATATTAATAAATAAAAGCATATTTTAACCACAATTATAAATCTAAGGGTAATTAAGTAATCTTACTTCTAACCCCGGTTACAGTCTGTTACAAATCCATCCCCCTTAAAGAGATTCCGTCCTCGGAATCTGGTCTTGGTCAAACAGATGAGGGTAACGGGTCTTCATCAATTCTTCTGTCTCCCATGTCAAGTTAGACCCTAAGCTGTGTTTCCATTCTACTAGAACCATCGGGATCTCTTTCTTTCTTAACTTAGTAATCTTTCTATCGACCACTCGAATTGGTTCCTCAACCAACTTGTTACTCAAATCAACTTTAAGATCCTTAATTGGCAAAATTTGTGTTTCATCGTCCACCTTACACTTACGTAAATAACACACATTGAAGGTATTATGAATACCAGCTAACTCTGGCGGAAGATCCAGTACCACTGTTTGATCATTCAAAATCTCACTAATTGGAAACGGTCCAATATACCTTGGTGCAAGCTTACCACGTTTACCAAATCTGATAACCCCTTTCCACGGTGAAACCTTAAGATACACACGATCACCCACATTAAAAGTTATTGGACGTCTACGTGGATCTGCATACATCTTTTTTCTATCTCTGGCAGCTTTCAACTTTTCTCGCGCGATAGCAACCTTTTCGGCTGTCATTTGAACAATTTCGGGACCAGAAAACTGTTTCTCTCCAGCTTCTAACCAACAAGTTGGAGTTCTGCAACGACGACCGTACAACATTTCGTAAGGCGGCATTCCTATGCTCGAATGATAAGAATTGTTATACGCGAATTCAACCAACGGCAAATGTGTATCCCACGAATCACCATATTCTAATACACATGCTCTCAACATATCCTCTAGTGTCTGTATCGTTCGTTCACTCTAACCATCTGTCTGAGGATGATAAGCTGTACTAAGATTCACATGTGTACCCAAATTCTATTGTAGACTGTTCCAGAAGTTCGATACAAATCTAGAATCCCTGTCTGACACAATCGATAATGGTACACCATGACGGCTGATTATCTCTTTCACATATAAATCAGTAAGTTCACTTAATGACGCTGTCTCACGAGTAGCAAGAAAATGAGCACTCTTGGTCAAACGATCAACTATTACCCAAATCATATCGTGTTTTTTCTGAGTTCTAGGTAATTTTGTCACAAAATCCATCGTGATATGCTCCCATTTCCACTCTAGAATCTGTAACTGACGCAACGAACCATATGGTTTCTGGTGTTCTGCCTTTATTTGCACACAAACATGGCACTTTTCAACAAAACGAGCGATATCTGTTTTCATAGTCGGCCACCAATACACTGATTTCAAATCATGATACATCTTATTACTGCCTGGATGTACTGTCAATCTGGATTTGTGAGCTTCAGTCATGATCAAATCCCTCAAGTCTCCAAGCATAGGCACCCAAATATGGGTTTTTAAAGTCTTAAGTCCACGAGAATCATCAATTAGGTAAAATTTTCGTTTAGTCATAAGTTCAGATTTAATATGTTCATCCTCCAAAGCACAGGCTTGAATAATTCGTAATTGATCGATCAAATCTGAAGTTATACTCAAACGTAGAAATTTCACATTCTCATCTGACTTTTTATGACTTAACGCATCTGCTATGACATTTGCTTTACCCGGATGGTACTTGATTTCACAATCGTAGTCTTTAATCAGCTCTTGCCACCGTCTCTGACGCATATTTAGTTCTTTCTGAGAGAAAATGTACTGCAAACTTTTGTGATCTGTACATATTACACAATGTGTCCCATACAAATAATGTCTCCATAGTTTTAGAGCAAACACTACAGTAGCCATTTCTAAATCATGTACAGGATAATTTCTTTCATGAACTTTCAGCTGTCTGGAGGCGTACGCGATCTCTTTATCTCTCTGTATCAATACACAACCCAACCCAGCATAGGACGCATCAAAATAGACCACGAAGTCATCTAAACCTTCTGGTAATGCTAATACTGGAGCCTGACACAATAACTGTTTCAAAGTCTGAAAAGCCTTTTCTTGATCATCACCCCATCGAAAGGCTATGTCTTTTCGAGTCAACTTAGTCAACGGACCTGCTATTTTCGAGAAATCTTTTATGAACCTTCGATAGTAACCAGCTAATCCCAGAAAACTCTTAATTTCTGTCGAATTTCTTGGCGATTTCCAAATCATAACTGCATCATTCTTTGATGGATCAACTTTTATACCCTCGGCACAAATTACATAACCCAGAAACTGTACTTCTCTCAACCAGAATTCACACTTAGAAAATTTTGCAAATAACTGCTCATGTTTCAACACATTCAACACCTGTCTTAAATGTTCAACGTGCTCGGCCTCTGTCTTTGAATACACTAATATGTCGTCTATAAACACAATCACGAATTTATCTAGAAATAGACGACACACCCTATTCATCAGATCCATGAAGACTGCTGGCGCGTTCGTTAACCTAAACGACATGACCAAAAACTCATAATGACCATACCTAGTTCTAAACGCTGTCTTTGGGATGTCAGATTCTGCAACTCTAACCTGATGATACCCAGATCGTAAATCTATCTTCGAGAAGTATGAAGCACCCTGCAACTGATCGAATAAATCATCTATTCTAGGTAACGGATACTTATTCTTTATTGTTCTCTTATTCAACTCCCGATAATCTATACACATACGCATGGTACCATCTTTCTTTTTAACAAATAATACTGGTGCACCCCAAGGAGAAGAACTTGGTCTAATAAACCCACGATCCAAAAGCTCCTGAATTTGTAACATCATCTCACGAATTTCTGACGGCGCTAAACGATACGGGGCTTTGGCAACTGGAGTGGCTCCCGACACCAATTCAATCTTATACTCTACTTCTCTTACCGGCGGTAACCCTGGTAACTCGTCTGGAAACACTTCCGGAAATTCTGAAACTACCGGAATATCGGTTATCGCTTTCTTTTCTTTATTACCATCTACTACATAAGCTAGGAACGACTCACACCCTTTAGATAACGATTTCCTAGCTTTCATCATTGATATCAACGGAAAATTATACCCACCCCGTTCCCCTCGGGCTATAACACGGGTTCCATCAGCTAAACGAAAGGAAATCATTTTCCTATCGCACTTAATACTAGCTCTAAGTGGGCTTAGTCAATCCATTCCTAACACCACATCAAAACTAGGAATGGGTAATACTAAACAAGTCATAGTAAATGACTTTCCTTCAATATCAATACTAACCCCAGTCACAAACGTTGTGACGGGTGTGATCTTTCCATCACCTACCTCTTCTCTAACTGGTTCAGGCAACACAGTAGCAGGTAAATTCAACTTAGCACAAAAGTCTAATGACATAAACGACTTATTCGCACCACAATCAAACAATACACGAGCAGGTATGAAGTTGATTAAAAAGATACCAGTGATCACTTCGTCAGTTTCTGTAGCCTTCTCAACTGACATCTGAAAAGCTCTGGCCTCTGCTGTGGGAGGGTTCTTCCTCTTCTGCCCACTCGAGGCAGTAGACCATCCAACTGATGCCGAACGCACACCTGACCCTACCCCGGAATTCACACTCTTGGACGGACAATTTATAGCACGATGCCCAGATTGATGACAACTCCAACATACATTTCCTGGAAATGAGCACGCTTGGGACTCATGCCCGGTAACACCACACCTCAAACACCGTCTTGTTGCTTCTGAACATTGACCACTGTGTGTAGACTTACAAGTGTGGCACCAATTCCCTCTACCTGCTCCAGACCCTGAACCACTCTGTCGACTCTTACCTTTCTGTCTAAACCCAAACGATTTCTTTGACTTACCACTGGATTGACCACCCGTTTGACCACTCGGATTCATCATACTCCCTGTCATCATTCCTCTTGCCGCTTTCAAATCACTTTCCACCATTCTGGCTATAACAAAGGCCTGAGACAAACTAACTGCCATCCTCACTAACATTCTGTATTCTGGCAAGATCACATTAACAAAATGTTGAATCCTTGATGCTTCATCTGGTACCCACTGAGATACAAATCTCAACTTATCCATAAACTGACCAATCACTTCATCAATTGACATTTGAGGTGTCATTCTCAATTCTAAAAACTCAGTCTTCATTCGGTTAAGATCAAACGAAGAACAATATTGTTCACAAACTTTCCCTTGGAACTGTTCCCAAGTAATCTGATTAACAAACTTTCCCTTCGGGATACTGGACGTCAATGCATTCCACCAAACCATTGCTCTACCTTTTAACAATCTACAAGCATACATAACTCGCAACTCCGGTTCACATTGACAGGCTTCCAAAGCCCTTTCGACCTCCATCAACCAATTCATAGTTTCTGTCGGGTCAGAACTTCCCAAATATTCTGGGGGTTTGCAATCTAAGAACTGTTTATAGGTACATTTCTTATGGGGCTGAACAAAGGGTTGTTGGAACATATGTGTTTGGTACGGGTTCATTAACATTGGATTTTGAAATGGAAAAGTATTTTGTGGTGGCATGTAGTACTGTTGAGGTGGTTGATTTTGCAATGGGTATTGGAATTGAGTCTGGTTCATGTTGGGTACAGTTTGAGATTGTACTGTCGGAAACCCAGGTGGCGTATCATCATTTCCCGCAGGATTTACCAACTCAAGCTCAATAATCTTATCCTGAGCTTCTTTCAGTTTACTTTCTAACTCATGAATATAACTCTGTTGATCATCATCGTCAGTCTCAACACCCTCGTCTGGTGCTCTGTATGTTCCGGGGTTTGTCGGGCCGGTAGCGTTTGCATCTCTGTTAGCCATACCTGTGCTACAAAACAACTCACACAAAAGCTTAGTAGATAACGGGTTAGCTCAACACAACTAACGTACATGTATCCCTGCATTCACTTAGCCCCACCCACGAACATGTTTGACTTCACTCAAGGTTTGAGAACAAGATACACGCATGTACTTGCTGTCAAACCTACGCTCTGATACCAACTTGTAACACCGGCCATTTTTTTATATATATAACACAGCGGAAGTCTTATTTAATGAAACACCACATTAATTACATTAGTACAAAAGCTTAAGTTTAACTTTAACAAACGGTGTTACGTTATTACAAACACGGTTACAAATGTCCACATCAGAGTTGCTAGTCAAACATGTCTTCTACATCAAGTTCCGATCCCATCAACAGTACCTAAACCTGCAGGGGGAGGAATGTGGGGCATTAGCGCACTGCTAAGTGAATGAAATCAATCTACAGATTAAGCTTAAGCAATCCCTCATACAACAGTCAACTAACATGCTTACAACCATCAAGCATACAACAACGACAATATGAGGCTCGGTGGCTTATATGGGCACACGACTCCTAGCCGATCGAACTAGAGTCTACCGATAGTCCTTCCTACCAAGTCTCTGCATAACTATCCAAACGCAACACATGCGTTCTTCTATGCTATACTAACAGACTGTAGGACTTGGACTCAACCTCCCTTGGAATGGTTGACCTCATACGATGAAATGTCCCGTTCTTATTGATTAAAAACGTTCTATATTAATTGATTTCGTTGCGAGGTTTTGACCTCTATATGAGATGTTTTTCAAAGACTGCATTCATTTTTAAAACAAACCATAACCTTTATTTCATAAATAAAGGTTTAAAAAGCTTTACGTAGGTTATCAAATAATGATAATCTAAAATATCCTGTTTACACACGACCATTACATAATGGTTTACAATACAAATATGTTACATTGAAATCAGTTTCTTGAATGCAGTTTTTACACAATATCATACAAACATGGTCTCCAAATCTTGTCCTTATTTTAGTATGCAACAGCGGAAGCTCTTAGTATTCACCTGAGAATAAACATGCTTTAAACGTCAACAAAAATGTTGGTGAGTTATAGGTTTAACCTATATATATCAAATCGTAACAATAGACCACAAGATTTCATATTTCAATACACATCCCATACATAGAGATAAAAATCATTCATATGGTGAACACCTGGTAACCGACATTAACAAGATGCATATTTAAGAATATCCCCATCATTCCGGGACACCCTTCGGATATGATATAAATTTCGAAGTACTAAAGCATCCGGTACTTTGGATGGGGTTTGTTAGGCCCAATAGATCTATCTTTAGGATTCACATCAATTAGGGTGTCTGTTCCCTAATTCTTAGATTACCAGACTTAATAAAAAGGGGCATATTCGATTTCGATAATTCAACCATAGAATGTAGTTTCACGTACTTGTGTCTATTTTGTAAATCATTTATAAAACCTGGATGTATTCTCATCCCAAAAATATTAGATTTTAAAAGTGGGACTATAACTCACTTTCACAGATTTTTACTTCGTCGGGAAGTAAGACTTGGCCACTGGTTGATTCACGAACCTATAACAATATATACATATATATCAAAGTATGTTCAAAATATATTTACAACACTTTTAATATATTTTGATGTTTTAAGTTTATTAAGTCTGCTGTCCTCGTTAGTAACCTACAACTAGTTGTCCACAGTTAGATGTGAAATGTCCCGTTCTTATTGATTAAAAACGTTCCATATTAATTGATTTCGTTGCGAGGTTTTGACCTCTATATGAGACGTTTTTCAAAGACTGCATTCATTTTTAAAACAAACCATAACCTTTATTTCATAGATAAAGGTTTTAAAAAACTTTACGTAGATTATCAAATAATGATAATCTAAAATATCCTGTTTACACACGACCATTACATAATGGTTTACAATACAAATATGTTACAACAAAATAAGTTTCTTGAATGCAGTTTTTACACAATATCATACAAGCATGGACTCCAAATCTCGTCCTTATTTAAGTATACGACAACGGAAGCTCTTAATAATCACCTGAGAATAAACATACTTAAAACGTCAACAAAAATGTTGGTGAGTTATTGGTTTAACCTATATATATCAAATCATAATAATAGACCACAAGATTTCATATTTCAATACACATCCCATACATAGAGATAAAAATCATTCATATGGTGAACACCTGGTAACCGACATTAACAAGATGCATATATAAGAATATCCCCATCATTCCGGGACACCCTTCGGATATGATATAAATTTCGAAGTACTAAAGCATCCGGTACTTTGGATGGGGTTTGTTAAGCCCAATAGATCTATCTTTAGGATTCGCGTCAATTAGGGTGTCTGTTCCCTAATTCTTAGATTACCAGACTTAATAAAAAGGGGCATATTCGATTTCGATAATTCAACCATAGAATGTAGTTTCACGTACTTGTGTCTATTTTGTAAATCATTTATAAAACCTGCATGTATTCTCATCCCAAAAATATTAGATTTTAAAAGTGGGACTATAACTCACTTTCACAGATTTTTACTTCGTCGGGAAGTAAGACTTGGTCACTGGTTGATTCACGAACCTATAACAATATATACATGTATATCAAAGTATGTTCAAAATATATTTACAACACTTTTAATATATTTTGATGTTTTAAGTTTATTAAGTCAGCTGTCCTCGTTAGTAACCTACAACTAGTTGTCCACAGTTAGATGTACAGAAATAAATCGATAAATATTATCTTGAATCAATCCACGACCCAGTGTATACGTATATCAGTATTGATCACAACTCAAACTATATATATTTTGGAATCAACCTCAACCCTGTATAGCTAACTCCAACATTCACATATAGAGTGTCTATGGTTGCTCCGAAATATATATAGATGTGTCGACATGATAGGTCGAAACATTGTATACGTGTCTATGGTATCTCAAGATTACATAATATACAATACAAGTTGATTAAGTTATGGTTGGAATAGATTTGTTACCAATTTTCACGTAGCTAAAATGAGAAAAATTATCCAATCTTGTTTTACCCATAACTTCTTCATTTTAAATCCGTTTTGAGTGAATCAAATTGCTATGGTTTCATATTAAACTCTATTTTATGAATCTAAACAGAAAAGGTATAGGTTTATAGTCGGAAAAATAAGTTACAAGTCGTTTTTGTAAAGGTAGTCATTTCAGTCGAAAGAACGACGTCTAGATGACCATTTTAGAAAACATACTTCCACTTTGAGTTTAACCATAATTTTTGGATATAGTTTCATGTTCATAATAAAAATCATTTTCTCAGAATAACAACTTTTAAATCAAAGTTTATCATAGTTTTTAATTAACTAACCCAAAACAGCCCGCGGTGTTACTACGACGGCGTAAATCCGGTTTTACGGTGTTTTTCGTGTTTCCAGGTTTTAAATCATTAAGTTAGCATATCATATAGATATAGAACATGTGTTTAGTTGATTTTAAAAGTCAAGTTAGAAGGATTAACTTTTATTTGCGAACAAGTTTAGAATTAACTAAACTATGTTCTAGTGATTACAAGTTTAAACCTTCGAATAAGATAGCTTTATATGTATGAATCGAATGATGTTATGAACATCATTACTACCTTAAGTTCCTTGGATAAACCTACTGGAAAAGAGAAAAATGGATCTAGCTTCAATGGATCCTTGGATGGCTCGAAGTTCTTGAAGTAGAATCATGACACGAAAACAAGTTCAAGTAAGATCATCACTTGAAATAAGATTGTTATAGTTATAGAAATTGAACCAAAGTTTGAATATGATTATTACCTTGTATTAGAATGATAACCTACTATAAGAAACAAAGATTTCTTGAGGTTGGATGATCACCTTACAAGATTGGAAGTGAGCTAGCAAACTTGAAAGTATTCTTGATTTTATGAAACTAGAACTTTTGGAATTTATGAAGAACACTTAGAACTTGAAGATAGAACTTGAGAGAGATCAATTAGATGAATAAAATTGAAGAATGAATGTGTTTGTAGGTGTTTTTGGTCGTTGGTGTATGGATTAGATATAAAGGATATGTAATTTTGTTTTCATGTAAATAAGTCATGAATGATTACTCATATTTTTGTAATTTTATGAGATATTTCATGCTAGTTGCCAAATGATGGTTCCCACATGTGTTAGGTGACTCACATGGGCTGCTAAGAGCTGATAATTAGAGTATATATACCAATAGTACATACATCTAAAAGCTGTGTATTGTACGAGTACGAATACGGGTGCATACGAGTAGATATGTTGATGAAACTGAATGAGGATGTAATTGTAAGCATTTTTGTTAAGTAGAAGTATTTTGATAAGTGTATTGAAGTCTTTCAAAAGTGTATAAATACATATTAAAACACTACATGTATATACATTTTAACTGAGTCGTTAAGTCATCGTTAGTCGTTACATGTAAGTGTTGTTTTGAAACCTTTAGGTTAACGATCTTGTTAAATGTTGTTAACCCAATGTTTATAATATCAAATGAGATTTTAAATTATTATATTATCATGATATTATCATGTATGAATATCTCTTAATATGATATATATACATTAAATGTCTTTACAACGATAATCGTTACATATATGTCTCGTTTAAAAATCATTAAGTTAGTAGTCTTGTTTTTACATATGTAGTTCATTGTTAATATACTTAATGATATGTTTACTTATCATAGTATCATGTTAACTATATATATATATCCATATATATGTCATCATATAGTTTTTACAAGTTTTAACGTTCGTGAATCACCGGTCAACTTGGGTGGTCAATTGTCTATATGAAACATATTTCAATTAATCAAGTCTTAACAAGTTTGATTGCTTAACATGTTAGAAACATTTAATCATGTAAATATCAATCTCAATTAATATATATAAACATGGAAAAGTTCGGGTCACTACAGTACCTACCCGTTAAATAAATTTCGTCCCGAAATTTTAAGCTGTTGAAGGTGTTGACGAATCTTCTGGAAATAGATGTGGGTATTTCTTCTTCATCTGATCTTCACGCTCCCAGGTGAACTCGGGTCCTCTACGAGCATTCCATCGAACCTTAACAATTGGTATCTTGTTTTGCTTAAGTCTTTTAACCTCACGATCCATTATTTCGACGGGTTCTTCGATGAATTGAAGTTTTTCGTTGATTTGGATTTCATCTAACGGAATAGTGAGATCTTCTTTAGCAAAACATTTCTTCAAATTCGAGACGTGGAAAGTGTTATGTACAGCCGCGAGTTGTTGAGGTAACTCTAGTCGGTAAGCTACTGGTCCGACACGATCAATAATCTTGAATGGTCCAATATACCTTGGATTTAATTTCCCTCGTTTACCAAATCGAACAACGCCTTTCCAAGGTGAAACTTTAAGCATGACCATCTCTCCAATTTCAAATTCTATATCTTTTCTTTTAATGTCAGCGTAGCTCTTTGGTCGACTTTGGGCGGTTTTCAACCGTTGTTGAATTTGGATGATCTTCTCGGTAGTTTCTTGTATAATTCTCCGGACCCGTAATCTGTCTATCCCCCACTTCACTCCAACAAATCGGAGACCTGCACTTTCTACCATAAAGTGCTTCAAACGGCGCCATCTCAATGCTTGAATGGTAGCTGTTGTTGTAGGAAAATTCTGCTAACGGTAGATGTCGATCCCAACTGTTTCCGAAATCAATAACACATGCTCGTAGCATGTCTTCAAGCGTTTGTATCGTCCTTTCGCTCTGCCCATCAGTTTGTGGATGATAGGCAGTACTCATGTCTAGACGAGTTCCTAATCCTTGCTGTAATGTCTGCCAGAATCTTGAAATAAATCTGCCATCCCTATCAGAGATAATAGAGATTGGTATTCCATGTCTGGAGACGACTTCCTTCAAATACAGTCGTGCTAACTTCTCCATCTTGTCATCTTCTCTTATTGGTAGGAAGTGTGCTAATTTGGTGAGACGATCAACTATTACCCAAATAGTATCAAAACCACTTGCAGTCCTTGGCAATTTAGTGATGAAATCCATGGTAATGTTTTCCCATTTCCATTCTGGGATTTCGGGTTGTTGAAGTAGACCTGATGGTTTCTGATGCTCAGCTTTGACCTTAGAACACGTCAAACATTCTCCTACGTATTTAGCAACATCGGCTTTCATACCCGGCCACCAAAAATGTTTCTTGAGATCCTTGTACATCTTCCCCGTTCCAGGATGTATTGAGTATCTGGTTTTATGAGCTTCTCTAAGTACCATTTCTCTCATATCTCCAAATTTTGGTACCCAAATCCTTTCAGCCCTATACCGGGTTCCGTCTTCCTGAATATTAAGATGCTTCTCCGATCCTTTGGGTATTTCATCCTTTAAATTTCCCTCTTTTAAAACTCCTTGTTGCGCCTCCTTTATTTGAGTAGTATGGTTATTATGAATCATTATATTCATAGATTTTACTCGAATGGGTTCTCTGTCCTTCCTGCTCAAGGCATCGGCTACCACATTTGCCTTCCCCGGGAGGTAACGAATCTCAAAGTCGTAATCATTCAACAATTCAATCCACCTACGCTGCCTCATATTCAGTTGTTTCTGATTAAATATGTGTTGAAGACTTTTGTGGTCGGTATATATAATACTTTTGACCCCATATAAGTAGTGCCTCCAAGTCTTTAATGCAAAAACAACTGCGCCTAATTCCAAATCATGCGTCGTATAGTTTTGTTCGTGAATCTTCAATTGTCTAGACGCATAAGCAATCACCTTCGTTCGTTGCATTAATACACAACCGAGACCTTGCTTTGATGCATCACAATAAATCACAAAATCATCATTCCCTTCAGGCAATGACAATATAGGTGCCGTAGTTAGCTTTTTCTTCAATAACTGAAACGCTTTCTCTTGTTCATCATTCCATTCAAATTTCTTCCCTTTATGCGTTAATGCAGTCAAGGGTTTTGCTATTCTGGAAAAGTCTTGGATGAACCTTCTGTAGTAACCAGCTAGTCCTAAAAACTGGCGTATGTGTTTCGGAGTTTTCGGGGTTTCCCACTTTTCAACAGTTTCTATCTTTGCCGGATCCACCTTAATACCTTCTTTGTTCACTATGTGACCGAGGAATTGAACTTCTTCCAACCAAAATGCATACTTTGAAAACTTAGCGTACAATTCTTCCTTCCTCAATACTTCTAACACCTTTCTCAAATGTTCACCGTGTTCTTGGTCATTCTTTGAGTAAATAAGTATGTCATCAATGAAAATAATGACAAACTTGTCAAGGTATGGTCCACACACTCGGTTCATAAGGTCCATGAACACAGCTGGTGCATTAGTTAAACCAAACGGCATGACCATAAACTCGTAATGACCGTAACGTGTTCTGAAAGCAGTCTTTGGAATATCATCTTCTTTCACCCGCATTTGATGATACCCTGAATGTAAGTCAATCTTTGAATAAACAGACGAGCCTTGTAGTTGATCAAATAAGTCGATTCTCGGTAGTGGGTAGCGGTTCTTGATGGTAAGTTTGTTCAACTCTCGGTAGTCGATACACAACCTGAATGTACCATCTTTCTTCTTGACAAACAAAACAGGAGCTCCCCACGGTGATGTGCTTGGTCGAATGAAACCACGCTCTAAAAGTTCTTGTAATTGGCTTTGTAGTTCTTTCATCTCGCTGGGTGCGAGTCTGTAAGGAGCACGAGCTATTGGTGCAGCTCCTGGTACAAGATCTATTTGAAATTCAACAGATCGATGTGGGGGTAATCCCGGTAATTCTTTCGGAAATACATCGGGAAATTCTTTTGCAATGGGAACATCATTGATGCTCTTTTCTTCAGTTTGTACTTTCTCGACGTGTGCTAGAACAGCATAGCAACCTTTTCTTATTAGTTTTTGTGCCTTCAAATTACTAATAAGATGTAGCTTCGTGTTGCCCTTTTCTCCGTACACCATTAAGGGTTTTCCTTTTTCTCGTATAATGCGAATTGCATTTTTGTAACAAACGATCTCTGCTTTCACTTCTTTCAACCAGTCCATACCGATTATCACATCAAAACTCCCTAACTCTACTGGTATCAAATCAATCTTAAATGTTTCGCTAACCAGTTTAATTTCTCGATTCCGACATATATTATCTGCTGAAATTAATTTACCATTTGCTAATTCTAGTAAAAATTTACTATCCAAAGGCGTCAATGGACAACTTAATTTAGCACAAAAATCTCTACTCATATAGCTTCTATCCGCACCCGAATCAAATAAAACGTAAGCAGATTTATTGTCAATAAGAAACGTACCCGTAACAAGCTCTGGGTCTTCCTGTGCCTCTGCCGCATTAATATTGAAAACTCTTCCACGACCTTGTGCATTCGTGTTCTCCTGGTTCGGGCAATTTCTAATAATGTGGCCCGGTTTTCCACATTTATAACAAACTACATTGGCATAACTTGCTCCGACACTACTTGCTCCGCCATTACTCGTTCCGACACCATTTGTTCCTTTCGTTCTATTAACCCCTGGTCCGTAGACCTCACACTTCACCGCGCTATGACCATTTCTTTTACACTTGTTGCAAAATTTGGTGCAGAACCCCGAGTGATTCTTTTCACACCTTTGGCATAGCTGCTTCTGATTGTTGTTATTGTTGCGGTTATTATTGTTGTTGGGATGATTGTTGTAGTTGCTGTTGTTGTTGTTGTTGTTGGGCCGTTTGTTGTAGTTGCGATTGATGTTGCGATTGTTGGGATAATTGTTGCGATTATTGTTGTAATTGCTGTTGTTGTTGTATTGGTGATTCTTATCACCGTTTTCCTCCCACTTTCTTTTGACTTGCTTCACATTGGCCTCTTCAGCAGTCTGTTCTTTAATTCTTTCTTCAATCTGGTTCACGAGTTTGTGAGCCATTCTACATGCCTGTTGTATGGAGGCGGGCTCGTGTGAACTTATATCTTCTTGGATTCTTTCCGGTAATCCTTTCACAAACGCGTCGATCTTCTCTTCCTCATCTTCGAATGCTCCCGGACACAATAGGCACAATTCTGTGAATCGTCTTTCGTACGTGGTAATATCAAATCCTTGGGTTCGTAACCCTCTAAGTTCTGTCTTGAGCTTATTGACCTCGGTTCTGGGACGGTACTTCTCGTTCATCAAGTGCTTGAATGCTGACCACGGTAGTGCGTACGCATCGTCTTGTCCCACTTGCTCTAGATAGGTATTCCACCATGTTAACGCAGAACCTGTGAAGGTATGCGTAGCGTACTTTACTTTGTCCTCTTCAGTACACTTACTTATGGCAAACACCGATTCGACCTTCTCGGTCCACCGTTTCAATCCGATCGGTCCTTCGGTTCCATCAAATTCCAAAGGTTTGCAGGCAGTGAATTCTTTGTAGGTGCATCCTACACGATTTCCTATACTGCTAGATCCAAGGTTATTGTTGGTATGTAGCGCAGCCTGTACTGCGGCTATGTTTGAAGCTAGAAAAGTACGGAATTCCTCTTCATTCATATTCACAGTGTGTCGAGTAGTTGGTGCCATTTCCTTCAAAATAGTTAAATGGAACAAGTTAATCATACAGAATATTAAGAGTAGTTAATAGTATTTCGTAGCATAATATGAACTCATTTATAAAAGCTTTTTCTTCATATTAGCGTTTTATAAGTTTAAATTCGGGTAGTACCTACCCGTTAAGTTCATACTTAGTAGCTAATATACAATTCAACTACTACAATTCTATAAGAAAAACTGATTATAATAATATTTCGCGTTCAAACTTTTATACAATATTTTACAAACTTACAATACCGCTTATTTTACATATAGCATGAAATATAGCACACAATAAATTTGATACAAGATGGTTGTGAAGATAATTCTAGCTAGTACACAAGTCGTTCAGCAAAGGCAATAAAGACACGTAATTCATACGTCCAGAAACAAGTCATGCATTCTGGTTTTACTAGGATTACTTCCCATCCTTGGTCTTGTGGAACATAACCGTTATGGCCGTTGATAAGACAGCGTGTTGTAACGTCGTCAAAGGGACGAGGGTTACGTAATGTCCAACAGTCCCGTAACAATCTAAAAACCTCATTTCTTACCCCAATTACTGACTCCGTCACTTGTGGGAATGTTTTGTTTAATAGTTGTAGCCCGATGTTCTTGTTCTCACTTTGGTGAGAAGCGAACATTACTAATCCGTAAGCATAACATGCTTCTTTATGTTGCATGTTAGCCGCTTTTTCTAAATCACCAAGTCCAATATTCGGATATATTGAGTCAAAATAATTTCTTAACCCATTACGTAAAATAGCATTTGGGTTCCCCGCAATATATGCGTCAAAGTAAACACATCGTAACTTATGGATTTCCCAATGTGATATCCCCCATCTTTCGAATGAAAGCCTTTTATAAACCAAGGCATTCTTGGAACGTTCTTCGAATGTCTTACAAACTGATCTCGCCTTAAATAGTTGTGCCGAAGAATTCTGACCGACTCTAGACAAGATTTCATCAATCATGTCTCCGGGTAGGTCTCTTAAAATATTGGGTTGTCTATCCATTTTGTGTTTTTATACTGTAAAATAGACAAGAGTTAGATTCATAAAAAAATACTTATTAATACAAGCAATTTTTACATATATCATAAAGCATAAGCACACTATATTACTTATATTACACCACACGAATACAACTATCTTATTCCGACTCGCTTGTTTCTTCTTCTTCAGTTTTGGTTCGTTTTGCCAAGTTTCTAGGGATATATGATGTTCCCCTAATACGAGCCGTCGTCATCCACATTGGTTTAGAAAAACCTGGTGGTTTAGAGGTTCCCGGGTCATTGTTACAACTTAAGGACTTCGGGGGTTGACGATACATATAAAGTTCATCGGGGTTGGAATTAGATTTCTCTATTTTTATGCCCTTTCCCTTATTATTTTCTTTTGCCTTTTTAAATTCAGTTGGGGTAATTTCTATAACATCATCGGAATTCTCGTCGGAATCCGATTCATCGGAGAATTAGTAATCCTCCCAATATTTTGCTTCCTTGGCGGAAACACCATTGACCATAATTAACCTTGGTCGGTTGGTTGAGGATTTTATTTTACTTAACCGTTTTAATATTTCCCCCACCGGTTCTATTTCTTCATCCGGTTCCGATTCTTCTTCCGGTTCCGATTCTTCTTCCGGTTCCGACTCTTCTTCCGGTTCCTCTTCGGGAACTTGTGAATCAGTCCACGAATCATTCCAATTTACATTTGACTCTTCATTATTATTAGGTGAGTCAATGGGACTTGTTCTAGAGGTAGACATCTATCACATAATATCAAACGCGTTAAGAGATTAATATATCACATAATATTCACATGTTAAAAATATATAGTTTCCAACAAAAATTGTTACGCAATCATTTTTCAAGTAAACACGGTCGAAGTCCAGACTCACTAATGCATCCTAACAAACTCGATAAGACACACTAATGCAAAATTCTGGTTCTCTAAGACCAACGCTCTGATACCAACTGAAATGTCCCGTTCTTATTGATTAAAAACGTTCCATATTAATTGATTTCGTTGCGAGGTTTTGACCTCTATATGAGACGTTTTTCAAAGACTGCATTCATTTTTAAAACAAACCATAACCTTTATTTCATAGATAAAGGTTTTAAAAAACTTTACGTAGATTATCAAATAATGATAATCTAAAATATCCTGTTTACACACGACCATTACATAATGGTTTACAATACAAATATGTTACAACAAAATAAGTTTCTTGAATGCAGTTTTTACACAATATCATACAAGCATGGACTCCAAATCTCGTCCTTATTTAAGTATACGACAACGGAAGCTCTTAATAATCACCTGAGAATAAACATACTTAAAACGTCAACAAAAATGTTGGTGAGTTATAGGTTTAACCTATATATGTCAAATCATAATAATAGACCACAAGATTTCATATTTCAATACACATCCCATACATAGAGATAAAAATCATTCATATGGTGAACACCTGGTAACCGACATTAACAAGATGCATATATAAGAATATCCCCATCATTCCGGGACACCCTTCGGATATGATATAAATTTCGAAGTACTAAAGCATCCGGTACTTTGGATGGGGTTTGTTAAGCCCAATAGATCTATCTTTAGGATTCGCGTCAATTAGGGTGTCTGTTCCCTAATTCTTAGATTACCAGACTTAATAAAAAGGGGCATATTCGATTTCGATAATTCAACCATAGAATGTAGTTTCACGTACTTGTGTCTATTTTGTAAATCATTTATAAAACCTGCATGTATTCTCATCCAAAAAATATTAGATTTTAAAAGTGGGACTATAACTCACTTTCACAGATTTTTACTTCGTCGGGAAGTAAGACTTGGTCACTGGTTGATTCACGAACCTATAACAATATATACATGTATATCAAAGTATGTTCAAAATATATTTACAACACTTTTAATATATTTTGATGTTTTAAGTTTATTAAGTCAGCTGTCCTCGTTAGTAACCTACAACTAGTTGTCCACAGTTAGATGTACAGAAATAAATCGATAAATATTATCTTGAATCAATCCACGACCCAGTGTATACGTATCTCAGTATTGATCACAACTCAAACTATATATATTTTGGAATCAACCTCAACCCTGTATAGCTAACTCCAACATTCACATATAGAGTGTCTATGGTTGTTCCGAAATATATATAGATGTGTCGACATGATAGGTCGAAACATTGTATACGTGTCTATGGTATCTCAAGATTACATAATATACAATACAAGTTGATTAAGTTATGGTTGGAATAGATTTGTTACCAATTTTCACGTAGCTAAAATGAGAAAAATTATCCAATCTTGTTTTACCCATAACTTCTTCATTTTAAATCCGTTTTGAGTGAATAAAATTGCTATGATTTCATATTAAACTCTATTTTATGAATCTAAACAGAAAAAGTATAGGTTTATAGTCGGAAAAATAAGTTACAAGTCGTTTTTGTAAAGGTAGTCATTTCAGTCGAAAGAACGACGTCTAGATGACCATTTTAGAAAACATACTTCCACTTTGAGTTTAACCATAATTTTTGGATATAGTTTCATGTTCATAATAAAAATCATTTTCTCAGAATAACAACTTTTAAATCAAAGTTTATCATAGTTTTTAATTAACTAACCCAAAACAGCCCGCGGTGTTACTACGACGGCGTAAATCCGGTTTTACGGTGTTTTTCGTGTTTCCAGGTTTTAAATCATTAAGTTAGCATATCATATAGATATAGAACATATGTTTAGTTGATTTTAAAAGTCAAGTTAGAAGGATTAACTTTTATTTGCGAACAAGTTTAGAATTAACTAAACTATGTTCTAGTGATTACAAGTTTAAACCTTCGAATAAGATAGCTTTATATGTATGAATCGAATGATGTTATGAACATCATTACTAACTTAAGTTCCTTGGATAAACCTACTAGAAAAGAGAAAAATGGATCTAGCTTCAATGGATCCTTGGATGGCTCGAAGTTCTTGAAGTAGAATCATGACACGAAAACAAGTTCAAGTAAGATCATCACTTGAAATAAGATTGTTATAGTTATAGAAATTGAACCAAAGTTTGAATATGATTATTACCTTGTATTAGAATGATAACCTACTGTAAGAAACAAAGATTTCTTGAGGTTGGATGATCACCTTACAAGATTGGAAGTGAGCTAGCAAACTTGAAAGTATTCTTGATTTTATGAAACTAGAACTTTTGGAATTTATGAAGAACACTTAGAACTTGAAGATAGAACTTGAGAGAGATCAATTAGATGAAGAAAATTGAAGAATGAAAGTGTTTGTAGGTGTTTTTGGTCGTTGGTGTATGGATTAGATATAAAGGATATGTAATTTTGTTTTCATGTAAATAAGTCATGAATGATTACTCATATTTTTGTAATTTTATGAGATATTTCATGCTAGTTGCCAAATGATGGTTCCCACATGTGTTAGGTGACTCACATGGGCTGCTAAGAGCTGATAATTAGAGTGTATATACCAATAGTACATACATCTAAAAGCTGTGTATTGTACGAGTACGAATACGGGTGCATACGAGTAGATATGTTGATGAAACTGAATGAGGATGTAATTGTAAGCATTTTTGTTAAGTAGAAGTATTTTGATAAGTGTATTGAAGTCTTTCAAAAGTGTATAAATACATATTAAAACACTACATGTATATACATTTTAACTGAGTCGTTAAGTCATCGTTAGTCGTTACATGTAAGTGTTGTTTTGAAACCTTTAGGTTAACGATCTTGTTAAATGTTGTTAACCCAATGTTTATAATATCAAATGAGATTTTAAATTATTATATTATCATGATATTATCATGTAAGAATATCTCTTAATATGATATATATACATTAAATGTCTTTACAACGATAATCGTTACATATATGTCTCGTTTAAAAATCATTAAGTTAGTAGTCTTGTTTTTACATATGTAGTTCATTGTTTATATACTTAATGATATGTTTACTTATCATAGTATCATGTTAACTATATATATATCCATATATATGTCATCATATAGTTTTTACAAGTTTTAACGTTCGTGAATCACCGGTCAACTTGGGTGGTCAATTGTCTATATGAAACATATTTCAATTAATCAAGTCTTAACAAGTTTGATTGCTTAACATGTTAGAAACATTTAATCATGTAAATATCAATCTCAATTAATATATATAAACATGGAAAAGTTCGGGTCACTACAAGATGTACAGAAATAAATCAATAAATATTATCTTGAATCAATCCACGACCCAGTGTATACGTATCTCAGTATTGATCACAACTCAAACTATATATATTTTGGAATCAACCTCAACCCTGTATTGCTAACTCCAACATTCACATATAAAGTGTCTATGGTTGTTCCGAAATATATATAGATGTGTCGACATGATAGGTCGAAACATTATATACGTGTCTATGGTATCTCAAGATTACATAATATACAATACAAGTTGATTAAGTTATGGGTGGAATAGATTTGTTACCAATTTTCACGTAGCTAAAATGAGAAAAATTATTCGATCTTGTTTTACCCATAACTTCTTCATTTTAAATCCGTTTTGAGTGAATCAAATTGCTATGGTTTCATATTGAACTCTATTTTATGAATCTAAAAAAAAAAAGTATAGGTTTATAGTCGGAAAAATAAGTTACAAGTCATTTTTGTAAAGGTAGTCATTTCAGTCGAAAGAACGACGTCTAGATGACCATTTTAGAAAACATACTTCCACTTTGAGTTTAACCATAATTTTTGGATATAGTTTCATGTTCATAATAAAAATAATTTTCCCAGAATAACAACTTTTAAATCAAAGTTTATCATAGTTTTTAATTAACTAACCCAAAACAGCCCGCGGCGTTACTACGACGGCGTAAATCCGATTTTACGGTGTTTTTTCGTGTTTCCAGGTTTTAAATCATTAAGTTAGCATATCATATAGATATAGAATATGTGTTTAGTTGATTTTAAAAGTCAAGTTATAAGGATTAACTTTTATTTGCGAACAAGTTTAGAATTAACTAAACTATGTTCTAGTGATTACAAGTTTAAACCTTCGAATAAGATAGCTTTATATGTATGAATCGAATGATGTTATGAACATCATTACTACCTTAAGTTCCTTGGAAAAACCTACTGGAAATGAGAAAAATAGATCTAGCTTCAAAGGATCCTTGGATGGCTTGAAAGTTCTTGAAGCAGAATCATGACACGAAAACAATTTCAAGTAAGATTTCCACTCGAAATAAGATTGTTATAGTTATAGAAATTGAATTAAAGTTTGAATATGATTATTACCTTGTATTAGAAAGATAACCTACTGTAAGTAAAAAAGGTTTCTTGATCTTGGATGATTACTTGGAATGGATTTAGAAAACTTGGAAGTAAACTTGCAATCTTGGAAGTATTCTTGATTTTATGAAACTAGAACTTTTGGAATTTATGAAGAACACTTAGAACTTGAAGATAGAACTTGAGAGAGATCAATTAGATGAATAAAATTGAAGAATGAAAGTGTTTGTAGGTGTTTTTGGTCGTTGGTGTATGGATTAGATATAAAGGATATGTAATTTTGTTTTCATGTAAATAAGTCATGAATGATTACTCATATTTTTGTAATTTTATGAGATATTTCATGCTAGTTGCCAAATGATGGTTCCCACATGTGTTAGGTGACTCACATTGGCTGCTAAGAGCTGATCATTGGAGTGTATATACCAATAGTACATACATCTAAAAGCTGTGTATTGTACGAGTACGAATACGAGTGTATACGAGTAGAATTGTTGATGAAACTGAACGAGGATGTAATTTTAAGCATTTTTGTTAAGTAGAAGTATTTTGATAAGTGTATTGAAGTCTTTCAAAAGTGTATGAATACATATTAAAACACTACATGTATATACATTTTAACTGAGTCGTTAAGTTATCGTTAGTCGTTACATGTAAATGTTGTTTTGAAACCTTTAGGTTAACGATCTTGTTGAATGTTGTTAACCCATTGTTTATTATAACAAATGAGATGTTAAATTGTTATATTATCATGATATTATGATATATAATATATCTTAGTATGATATATATACAGTTAAATGTCGTTACAACGATAATCGTTACATATATGTCTCGTTTCGAAATCATTAAGTTAGTAGTCTTATTTTTACATATGTATTTCATTGTTAATACACTTAATAATATATTTACTTATCATTTAACATAATTAACCAAGTGTATCAATATCTTAATATGATTCATATGTACCTAGTAAGACGTTGTTATAACGATAATCGTTATATATATCGTTTTCGAGTTTCTTAAATTAATAGTCTCATTTTTATGTATATAACTCATTGTTAAAATACCTAATGAGATACATACTTATAATAAAATCATGTTAACTATATATATAACCATATATATGTCATCGTATAGTTTTTACAAGTTTTAACGTTCGTGAATCACCGGTCAACTTGGGTGGTCAATTGTCTATATGAAACCTATTTTAATTAATCAAGTCTTAACAAGTTTGATTGCTTAACATGTTGGAAACACTTAATCATGTAAATAACAATTTCATTTAATATATATATAAACATGGAAAAGTTCGGGTCACTACAGTACCTACCCGTTAAATAAATTTCGTCCCGAAATTTTAAGCAGTTGGAGGTGTTGACGTATCTTCTGGAAATAAATGCGGGTATTTCTTCTTCATTTGATCTTCATGCTCCCAGGTGAACTCAGGTCCTCTACGAGCATTCCATCGAACCTTAACAATCGGTATCTTGTTTTGTTTAAGTCTCTTAACCTCACGATCCATTATTTCGACGGGTTCTTCAATGAATTGAAGTTTTTCATTGATTTGGATTTCGTCCAACGGAATAGTGAGATCTTCTTTAGCAAAACATTTCTTCAAATTTGAGACGTGGAAAGTGTTATGTACAGCCGCGAGTTGTTGAGGTAGCTCCAGTTGGTAAGCTACTGGTCCGACACGATCTATAATCTTGAATGGTCCAATGTACCTTGGATTTAGTTTCCCCAGTTTACCAAATCGAACAACGCCTTTCCAAGGTGAAACCTTAAGCATGACCATTTCTCCAATTTCAAACTCTATATCTTTTCTTTTACTGTCCGCGTAGCTCTTTTGTCGACTCTGGGCGGTTTTCAATCTTTGTTGAATTTGGATGATTTTCTCGGTAGTTTCTTGTATTATCTCCGGACCCGTAATCTGTCTATCCCCCACTTCACTCCAACAAATCGGAGACCTGCACTTTCTACCATAAAGTGCTTTAAACGGCGCCATCTCAATGCTTGAATGGTAGCTGTTGTTGTAGGAAAATTCTGCTAACGGTAGATGTCGATCCCAACTGTTTCCGAAATCAATAACACAAGCTCGTAGCATGTCTTCAAGTGTTTGTATTGTCCTTTCGCTCTGCCCATCAGTTTGTGGACGATAGGCAGTACTCATGTCTAGACGAGTTCCCAATACTTGCTGTAACGTCTGCCAGAATCTTGAAATAAATCTGCCATCCCTATCAGAGATAATAGAGATTGGCATTCCATGTCTGGAGACGACTTCCTTCAAATACAGTCGTGCTAACTTCTCCATCTTGTCATCTTCTCTTATTGGCAGGAAGTGTGCTGACTTGGTGAGACGATCAACTATTACCCAAATAGTATCATAACCACTTGCAGTCCTTGGCAATTTAGTAATGAAATCCATGGTAATGTTTTTCCATTTCCATTCCGGGATTTCAGGTTGTTGTAGTAGACCGGATGGTTTCTGATGTTCAGCTTTGACCTTAGAACACGTCAAACATTCTCCTACATATTTAGCAATATCGGCTTTCATACCTGGCCACCAAAAATGTTTCTTAAGATCCTTGTACATCTTCCCCGTTCCAGGATGTATTGAGTATCTGGTTTTATGAGCTTCTCTAAGTACCATTTCTCTCATATCTCCAAATTTTGGTACCCAAATTCTTTCAGCCCTATACCGGGTTCCGTCTTCCTGAATATTAAGATGCTTCTCCAATCCTTTGGGTATTTCATCCTTAAATTTCCCTCTTTTAAAACTCCTTGTTGCGCTTCCTTTATTTGAGTAGTAAGGTTAGTGTGAATCATTATATTCATAGATTTTACTCGAATAGGTTCTCTGTCCTTTCTGCTCAAGGCGTCGGCTACCACATTTGCCTTCTCTGGGTGGTAACAAATCTCAAAGTCGTAATCATTCAATAATTCAATCCACCTACGCTGCCTCATATTCAGTTGTTTCTGATTAAATATGTGTTGAAGACTTTTGTGGTCAGTATATATAATACTTTTGACCCCATATAAGTAGTGCCTCCAAGTCTTTAATGAAAAAACAACCGCGCCTAATTCCAAATCATGCGTCGTATAATTTTGCTCGTGAATCTTCAATTGTCTAGACGCATAAGCAATCACCTTCGTTCGTTGCATTAATACACAACCGAGACCTTGCTTTGATGCGTCACAATAAATCACAAAATCATCATTCCCTTCAGGCAATGACAATATAGGTGCCGTAGTTAGCTTTTTCTTCAATAATTGAAACGCCTCCTCTTGTTCATCCTTCCATTCAAATTTCGTCCCTTTATGCGTTAATGCAGTCAAGGGTTTTGCTATTTTGGAGAAATCTTGGATGAATCTTCTGTAGTAACCAGCCAATCCTAAAAATTGACGTATATGCTTTGGAGTTTTTGGGGTTTCCCACTTTTCAACGGTTTCGATCTTTGCCTGGTCTACCTGGATACCTTCTTTGTTCACTATGTGACCGAGGAATTGAACTTCTTCCAACCAAAATGCACACTTTGAAAACTTAGCGTACAGTTTTTCTTTCCTCAATACTTCTAGCACTTTTCTCAAATGTTCTTCGTGCTCTTGGTCATTCTTTGAGTAAATAAGTATGTCATCGATGAAAACAATGACAAACTTGTCAAGATATGGCCCACATACTCGGTTCATAAGGTCCATGAACACAGCTGGTGTGTTAGTCAATCCAAACGGCATAACCATAAACTCGTAATGACCATAACGCGTCCTAAAAGCAGTTTTTGGAATATCATCCTCCTTTACTCGCATTTGATGATATCCAGAACGTAAATTGATCTTCGAATAAACCGACGAGCCTTGTAGTTGATCAAATAAGTCATCAATTCTCGGCAGTGGATAACGGTTTTTGATGGTAAGTTTGTTCAACTTTCTGTAGTCAATACACATCCTAAATGTACCATCCTTCTTCTTGACAAACAAAACAGGAGCTCCCCATGGTGATGTGCTTGGTCGAATGAAACCACGTTCTAATAGTTCTTGCAGTTGGCTTTGCAGTTCTTTCATCTCGCTGGGTGCGAGTCTATAAGGAGCACGAGCTATTGGTGCATCTCCTGGTACAAGATCTATTTGAAATTCAACAGATCGATGTGGAGGTAGTCCCGGTAATTCTTTCGGAAATACATCGGGAAATTCTTTTGCGACGGGAACATCATTGATGCTCTTTTCTTCAGTTTGTACTTTCTTAACGTGTGCTAGAACAGCATAGCAACCTTTTCTTATTAGTTTTTGTGCCTTCAAATTACTAATAAGATGTAGCTTCATGTTGCCCTTTTCTTCGTACACCATTAAGGGTTCTCCTTCTTCTCGTACAATGCGAATTGCATTTTTATAACATACGATCTCTGCTTTCACCTTCTTCAGCCAGTCCATGCCAACTATTACATCAAAACTCCCTAACTCTACTGGTATCAAATCAATCTTAAATATTTCGCTACCCAGTTTAATTTCTCGATTCCAGCATATATTATCTGCTGAAATTAATTTACCGTTTGCTAATTCGAGTAAAAATTTACTATCCAACAGTGTCAATGGACAACTTAATTTAGCAAAAAAATCTCTACTCATATAGCTTCTATCCGCACCCGAATCAAATAAAACGTAAGCAGATTTATTGTCAATAAGAAACGTACCCGTAACAAGCTCCGGGTCTTCCTGTGCCTCTGCCGCATTAATATTGAAAACTCTTCCGCGGCCTTGTCCATTCGTGTTCTCCTGGTTCGGGCAATTTCTAATAATGTGGCCCGATTTTCCACATTTATAACAAACTACATTGGCATAACTTGCTCCGACACTACTTGCTCTGCCATTACTCGTTCCGACACCATTTGTTCCTTTCGTTCTGTTAATCCCTAGTCCGTAGACCTCACACTTCGCCGCGCTATGACCATTTCTTTTACACTTATTGCAAAATTTGGTGCAGAACCCCGAGTGATACTTTTCACACCTTTGGCATAGCTGCTTCTGATTGTTGTTGTTGTTGTTGTTGTTGCGGTTGTTATTGTTGTTGGAATGATTGTTGTAGTTACTGTTGTTGTTGTTGTTGTTGTTGGGCCGTTTGTTGTAGTTGCGATTGATGTTGCGATTGTTGGGATAATTGTTGCGATTATTATTGCAATTGCTGTTGTTGTTGTATTGGTGATTCTTATCACCGTTTTCCTCCCACTTTCTTTTGACTTGCTTCACATTGGCCTCTTCAGCCGTCTGTTCTTTAATTCTTTCCTCAATCTGGTTCACTAGTTTGTGAGCCATTCTACATGCTTGTTGTATGGAGGCGGGCTCGTGTGAACTTATATCTTCTTGGATTCTTTCCGGTAATCCTTTCACAAATGCGTCGATCTTCTCTTCCTCATCTTCGAACGCTCCCGGACACAATAGGCACAATTCTGTGAATCGTCTTTCGTACGTGGTAATATCAAATCCTTGGGTTCGTAACCCTCTAAGTTCTGTCTTGAGCTTATTGACCTCGGTTCTGGGACGGTACTTCTCGTTCATCAAGTGCTTGAATGCTGACCACGGTAGTGCGTACGCATCATCTTGTCCCACTTGCTCTAGATAGGTATTCCGCCATGTTAACGCAGAACCTGTGAAGGTATGCATAGCGTACTTCACTTTGTCCTCTTCAGTACACTTACTTATGGCAAACACCGATTCGACCTTCTCGGTCCACCGTTTCAATCCGATCTGTCCTTCGGTTCCATCAAATTCCAAAGGTTTGCAGGCAGTGAATTCTTTGTAGGTGCATCCTACACGATTTCCTGTACTGCTAGATCCAAGGTTATTGTTGGTATGTAGCGCAGCCTATACTGCGGCTATATTTGAAGCTAGAAAAGTACGGAATTCCTCTTCATTCATATTCACGGTGTGTCGAGTAGTCGGTGCCATTTCCTTCAAAATAGTCAAATGGAACAAGTTAATCATACAGAATATTAAGAGTAGTTAATAGTATTTCGTAGCATAATATGAACTCATTTATAAAAGCTTTTTCTTCATATTAGCGTTTTATAAGTTTAAATTCGGGTAGTACCTACCCGTTAAGTTCATACTTAGTAGCTAATATACAATTCAACTACTACAATTCTATATGAAAAACTGATTATAATAATATTTCGCGTTCAAACTTTTATTAAATATTTTACAAACTTACAATACCGCTTATTTTACATAAAGCATGAAATATAGCACACAATAACTTTGATACAAGATAGTTGTCAAGATAATTCTAGCTAGTACACAAGTCATTTAGCAAAGGCAATAAAGACACGTAATTCATACGTCCAGAAACAAGTCATGCATTCTGGTTTTACTAGGACTACTTCCCATCCTTGGTCTTGTGGAACATAACCGTTATGGCCGTTGATAGGACAACGTGTTGTAACGTCGTCAAAGGGACGAGAGTTACGTAATGACCAACAGTCTCGTAATAACCTAAAAACCTCATTTCTTACCCCAATTACTGACTCTGTCACTTGTGGGAACGTTTTGTTTAATAGTTGTAGCCCGATGTTCTTTTTCTCACTTTGGTGAGAAGCGAACATTACTAACCCGTAAGCATAGCATGCTTCTTTATGTTGCATGTTAGCCGCTTTTTCTAAATCATGAAGTCCTATATTCGGATACATTGAGTCAAAATAATTTCTTAACCCGTTGCGTAAAATAGCATTTGGGTTCCCCGCAATATATGCGTCAAAGTAAACACATCGTAACTTATGGGTTTCCCAATGTGATATCCCCCATCTTTCAAACGAAAGTCTCTTATAAACCAAGACATTCTTGGAATGTTCTTCGAATGTCTTACAAACTGATTTCACCGTAAATAGTTGTGCCGAAGAATTCTGACCGACTCTAGACAAGATTTCATCAATCATGTCTCCGGGTAGGTCTCTTAAAATATTGGGTTGTCTATCCATTTTGTGTTTTTATACTGTAAAATAGACAAGAGTTAGATTCATAAAAAAAATACTTATTAATACAAGCAATTTTTACATATATCATAAAGCATAAGCACACTATATTACATATATTACACCACACGAATACAACTATCTTATTCTGACTCGCTCGTTTCTTCTTCTTCGGTTTTGGTTCGTTTTGCCAAGTTTCTAGGGATATATGATGTTCCCCTAATACGAGCTGTCGTTTTCCACAACGGTTTAGAAAAACCTGGTGGTTTAGAGGTTCCCGGGTCATTGTTACAACTTAAGGGCTTCGGGGGTTGACGATACATATAAAGTTCATCGTGGTTGGAATTAGATTTCTCTATTTTTATGCCCTTTCCCTTATTATTTTCTTTTGCCTTTTTAAATTCAGTTGGGGTAATTTCTATAACACCATTGACCATAATTAACCTTGGTCGGTTGGTTGAGGATTTTCTTTTACTTAACCGTTTTATTATTTCCTCCTCCGGTTCCTCCTCTTCCGGTTCTGATTCTTCTTCCGGTTCTTCTTTGGGAACTTGTGAATCAGTCCAATATATATTCGACTCTTCGTTATTATTAGGTAAGTCAATGGGATTTGTGCTAGAGGTAGACATCTATCACACAATATCAAACATGTTAAGAGATTAATATATCACATAATATATACATGTTAATAATATATAGTTTCCAACAAAACTGTTAAGCAATCATTTTTAAAGAAAACACGGTCGAAGTCCAAACTCACTAATGCATCCTAACAAACTCGATAAGACACACTAATGCAAATTTTCTGGTTCTCTAAGACCAACGCTCGGATACCAATTGAAATGTCCCATTCTTATTGATTAAAAATGTTCCATATTAATTGATTTCGTTGCGAGGTTTTGACCTCTATATGAGACGTTTTTCAAAGACTGCATTCATTTTTAAAACAAACCATAACCTTTATTTCATAAATAAAGGTTTAAAAAGCTTTACGTAGATTATCAAATAATGATAATCTAAAATATCCTGTTTACACACGACCATTACATAATGGTTTACAATACAAATATGTTACATCGAAATCTGTTTCTTGAATGCAGTTTTTACACAATATCATACAAACATGAACTCCAAATCTTGTCCTTATTTTAGTATGCAACAGCGGAAGCTCTTAGTATTCACCTGAGAATAAACATGCTTTAAACGTCAACAAAAATGTTGGTGAGTTATAGGTTTAACCTATATATATCAAATCGTAACAATAGACCACAAGATTTCATATTTCAATACACATCCCATACATAGAGATAAAAATCATTCATATGGTGAACACCTGGTAACCGACATTAACAAGATGCATATTTAAGAATATCCCCATCATTCCGGGACACCCTTCGGATATGATATAAATTTCGAAGTACTATAGCATCCGGTACTTTGGATGGGGTTTGTTAGGCCCAATAGATCTATCTGTAGGATTCACGTCAATTAGGGTGTCTGTTCCCTAATTCTTAGATTACCAGACTTAATAAAAAGGGGCATATTCGATTTCGATAATTCAACCATAGAATGTAGTTTCACGTACTTGTGTCTATTTTGTAAATCATTTATAAAACCTGCATGTATTCTCATCCCAAAAATATTAGATTTTAAAAGTGGGACTATAACTCACTTTCACAGATTTTTACTTCGTCGGGAAGTAAGACTTGGCCACTGGTTGATTCACGAACCTATAACAATATATACATATATATCAAAGTATGTTCAAAATATATTTACAACACTTTTAATATATTTTGATGTTTTAAGTTTATTAAGTCAGCTGTCCTCGTTAGTAACCTACAACTAGTTGTCCACAGTTAGATGTACAGAAATAAATCGATAAATATTATCTTGAATCAATCCACGACCCAGTGTATACGTATCTCAGTATTGATCATAACTCAAACTATATATATTTTGGAATCAACCTCAACCCTGTATAGCTAACTCCAACATTCACATATAGAGTGTCTATGGTTGTTCCGAAATATATATAGATGCGTCGACATGATAGGTCGAAATATTGTATACGTGTCTATGGTATCTCAAGATTACATAATATACAATACAAGATGATTAAGTTATGGTTGGAATAGATTTGTTACCAATTTTCACGTAGCTAAAATGAGAAAAATTATCCAATCTTGTTTTACCCATAACTTCTTCATTTTAAATCCGTTTTGAGTGAATCAAATTGCTATGGTTTCATATTGAACTCTATTTTATGAATCTAAACAGAAAAAGTATAGGTTTATAGTCGGAAAAATAAGTTACAAGTTGTTTTTGTAAAGGTAGTCATTTCAGTCGAAAGAACGACGTCTAGATGACCATTTTAGAAAACATACTTCCACTTTGAGTTTAACCATAATTTTTGGATATAGTTTCATGTTCATAATAAAAATCATTTTCCCAGAATAACAACTTTTAAATCAAAGTTTATCATAGTTTTTAATTAACTAACCCAAAACAGCCCGCGGTGTTACTACGACGGCGTAAATCCGATTTTACGGTGTTTTTTCGTGTTTCAAGGTTTTAAATCATTAAGTTAGCATATAATATAGATATAGAATATGTGTTTAGTTGATTTTAAAAGTCAAGTTATAAGGATTAACTTTTATTTGCGAACAAGTTTAGAATTAACTAAACTATGTTCTAGTGATTACAAGTTTAAACCTTCGAATAAGATAGCTTTATATGTAAGAATCGAATGATGTTATGAACATTATTACTACCTCAAGTTCCTTGGAAAAACCTACTGGAAATGAGAAAAATAGATCTAGCTTCAAAGGATCCTTGGATGGCTTAAAAGTTCTTGAAGCAGAATCATGACACGAAAACAATTTCAAGTAAGATTTCCACTCGAAATAAGATTGTTATAGTTATAGAAATTGAATTAAAGTTTGAATATGATTATTACCTTGTATTAGAAAGATAACCTACTGTATGTAACAAAGGTTTCTTGATCTTGGATGATTACTTGGAATGGATTTAGAAAATTTGGAAGTAAACTTATCTTGGAAGTATTCTTGATTTTATGAAACTAGAACTTTTGGAATTTATGAAGAACACTTAGAACTTGAAGATAGAACTCGAGAGAGATCAATTAGATGAATAAAATTGAAGAATGAAAGTGTTTGTAGGTGTTTTTGGTCGTTGGTGTATGGATTAGATATAAAGGATATGTAATTTTGTTTTCATGTAAATAAGTCATGAATGATTACTCATATTTTTGTAATTTTATGAGATATTTCATGCTAGTTGCCAAATGATGGTTCCCACATGTATTAGGTGACTCACATGGGCTGCTAAGAGCTGATCATTGGAGTGTATATATGAAAGGACCCGTCCTAATCCATCCGGACAAAGTCCACATCGATTATGAACGAATCACAACAATTGATTACATCGCGAGATACTTGACCTCTATATAATACATTTTACAAACATTACATTCATTTTTGAAAAGACAATCTTTCATTACATCTACGGTTGACGACATGCATACCATTTCATAATATATCTTACTATAATTGACTTAATAATAATCTTGATGAACTCAACGACTCGAATGCAACGTCTTTTGAAATATGTCATGAATGACTCCAATTAATATCTCTAAGATGAGCAAAAGCACAGCGGAAGATTTCTTTCATACCCGAGAATAAACATGCTTTAAAGTGTCAACCAAAAGGTTGGTGAGTTCATTAGTTTATCATAAACAAACATTTCATAATTTGAATAGACCACAAGATTTCATATTTCCAATTCTCATAAATAAACGTCCCATGCATAGAGACAAAAATATCATTCATATGGATTGAACACCCGGTAACCGACATTCACAATATGCATATAAGAATATCCCCATCATTCCGGGATCCTCCTTCGGACATGATATAAATTTCGAAGTAATAAAGCATCCGGTACTTTGGATGGGGCTTGTTGGGCCCGATAGATCTATCTTTAGGATTCGCGTCAATTAGGGTGTCTGTTCCCTAATTCTTAGATTACCAGACTTAATAAAAAGGGCATATTCGATTTCGATAATTCAACCATATAATGTAGTTTCGATTACTTGTGTCTATTTCGTAAAACATTTATAAAAGAAATGTATTCTCAGTCCCAAAAGTATATATTGCAAAAGCATTAAAAAAGGGAGTAATGAAACTCACGCATATAAATATTGTAAAACAGTTAATAAAGCATTTGCATGTATTCTCAGCCCAAAAATGTAATAAGTAAAAAGGGAATAATGAAAACTCACCATACTGTATTTCGTAGTAAAAATACATATAACGTCATTGAACAAGTGCAAGGTTGGCCTCGGATTCACGAACCTAAATTAATTATATATAATTATGTGTTGGTCAATATTTGTCTAACAAATTAGGTCAAGTCATAGTGTACCACAATCCTAATGCTCGAGACTAATATGGAAAAGTCAACAAAAGTAAATTTGACTCAAAATAATTTTCAAAAATCTATACATGATTAATATATAGTTTAAATATCGTCGTTTTATATTTTTTAGTATTTTTAAAAGATTTATTAGAGTAATAATATAATTTATTTATTAATAAATAAAATTTTATATTAAATTTATGTAATAAAATATACTTTTATATATATTAAGTAATAAAATTTATAGGGTTCATTTAATATCATAAAGATAATATGATAGGTATTATTAAAGTAAGTTATTACACGTAGTAAAATATGTTTGTATCACATATTTATTTGATAAAATAATATCTATAATGATAGTAAGTAAAAGTTGTATTATTTTGTAATAATAATTATTATTATAAAAATATCAATATTTATAATTACTAAGATGACATTATGATAAAACGATAATTCTAATTATGATAACTTTAATATTTACGATAATTTTTAATATTATCTTTAAAATAATAATTCTATTTAAAATAATAATAATAATGATATTTTATAGTAACAATGACATTTCTATTAAAATGATAATTTTTGTTAAAATGACAGTTTTAATACTAACGATACTTTTAATAATAATAGTAATGATAAAAATAATAAGAACGATAATTTTATCTAAATTAATATCTTATAATATTTTAATTTCATCATGATACTCTTACTCATTATTTCCTAATCGTTTCATTTAATAGCTTTTAATCGTCTTTTATATCGTGTTCATAATAATGATAGTAATAGTAATCAAAATAATTAGGTGTTACAAATATTTGTTTTAATTACACTAATATTAATAATGATAGTTACTATAACATTATTAACGATAATACTAATAATTATCTTAATGATAATATAGTAATAGTAATAATAATAATAACAATAACAATAACCATTTTTAAATAATGATATATATATTAATAATGATAATAATAATAATAATACTAATAATAATAATAATAATAATTGGATAATAATAATAATACAAATTATAACTTTAACGATAATAACGATAGTAATAATAAAAAAAAATAACAATTTTTAATGATAAATCCCTTTTATTGATAAAGATAATAATAATGATAATAATAAGATAAAACTAGAACGACGATAAAAACGACGATAATAATAATAATCATTTTTAATAAAAATATCGAAAATTCAATTGATTATAACTTCTAAACCGTTCATCGAAACCATTCGATATCTAAAGGAAAAGTTCTTAATTTTTCGCTAGCTTTCCAAGGACATGCATATCTTATACCTTATCTCAACCGCAAGTGTAACTAATTCAATATTCAACCTAACCTGTCTAAGGGCAATATCAAAAGTACAAGCATGCATAATCCTAAATACTCGAGCACTAGTCGGGGATACACTATTAGTATGTAAAAGTTAAATTATGAGTACTCACGTATCAATATTGAGATTCAATATTGCAGGAAAGGTACGTAGACGCAACGGAAATGATAAACACTATATTAACCTCATGAGCATACCCATGAACCATACTCAATCACCTCCATAGCTATAACCCATAATTTCCTTAATCCTATCCTACTCGAAAAACAATTTCGAAATCACTCGGACAGCACTCCATCGTAATATTTTATGTATACTAATAATATCTTGAAATAATACGGAGTAAATATATATATGTAAATCGATTGAGAGAGTTTAGAGAAAAATATTTTCAAGTTTCTATGAAATAATGAAACCTATTGAATTCTATTTATAATAGATTTTTGAATTATTAAAGTGAATTATTAAAGTATGAATTATTAAAGTGAATTATTAAAGTATGAATTATTAAAGTGAATTATTAAAGTTAAAGTAAAGTAAAAATAAAGTAAAGGTAAAGTTTAAGTATAGTAAAAGTATAAAACTATGTACGTATAATACGCGTATAAATTTATATAATATTAATTTAAATCGTTATATATGTATTTAATAAAATAAAATATAAATATCGTTATGTTTATCATACTAGTTAAGTAATGAGTTGTCAAAAGTGGTTCTAGATATTTATAAAAGTTATATACGTTTTAATAATAAAGTTCTTTTTAAACTAAAAACGTTTTTGTACGTTTGAAACTAAATAGATCAATCGAGTCTTTATGAGATTCAATCTTCCACTATCCTTTGTCTAGTTCTCAATGATTGACAATTTGTTCTTATTTATAAATCACTTTACCATTTTCCGAATATTGTTAAAATGGAAAGATTTCTCAAATCAACGTGGGCCTTTCAACAGGGACTTGTAATCATAATTTAATATATCTGATAATTCAATCATTTGATCTTATCTTCTAATTCCATTGATAAACATTTTGAAACAGATACAATCATATAAAGTATTTAATCTAATATTTTATTTACGTTTCAAGTTATAATATATATACACATATACATATATAATCATATTCGTTTAATGGTTCGTGAATCGTTGGAACTTGATCGAGGTTGAATGAATGTATGAACATAGTTTAAAATTCTTGCAATTTAACCTAACAAATATTGCTTATCGTGTTGGAAACATATAAAGATTAAAGTTTAAATTTGGTTGGAAATTTCCGGGTTGTCACAGTACCTACCCGTTAAAGAAATTTCGTCCCGAAATTTGAGTGGAAAGGTCGTGAATGATAATAAGTATTTTTCATGATGCATACGGGCAGAAAATTAGAGTTTTATCATCAGCGAATAATTTGGATAAACAATCCATTTATATGAAGAGTACGAATGAAGCTAACATAGAAGAGTGAAATGAGTAAGTGTAGATTCATCTTATCATTTGACGTAGATATGATTGATTCCCAGATTTCAAGGGATTTGAAGAAAATCTTCTTAATAAGATTTGAGTCTCCGGTAATCAAGGGAATTAGGATCCGCTTTAAATGCGATCGTCTATTTTAATTGTTCTGTAGGAGATTTTCTTATAAATTCACCTCCTTCGTTTCCTTACAACTCACACCTTCTGTTGATGCATTTTATGCAATTCCCTAGACATCTACCCACGTCCATTGCAGGTACAACAGTTTATAGGCCACCATGATTGCTCGTTATTATCCTATCCGTGTTTGTATGTGGTTACAGGAACTGTAGGAACGAGATTTAGATGTTTGACTATGTTAGACTTAGTCAGACGTACGAGTGAAGCCTCACTAGTACGGCTGACAGGCTTATACGCACGGTTGATGCTGAGCTAAGTCACAATTACAACCTAAATGAGAAGACACGAGTGAGTGATCACCCGTACGGCTGATGAAGCCAACTCGTACGTGTGATGAATGAATCGTATGGGTGAGTCAACAGCAGGGGTATATAAAGTCTTATATTCTTCATTTTAGGTTAAGCCTCTCATTTGTTACACACACTCAGATCTAGTGAGCTCCTCCGATTCTCTCTCAGTCCAAATCACCCAGGTGGTGAATAATAGCTCTAGGAGTTGATCTAATCACACTTGATTTAGTTGTGGTTTGACTAAATTAATCAAAAAAAACTTAACCTATTCACTAGAGGGTTTGATTCACTTATTCCGCCATTGTGTGAGTTAAATCTGTTGATTTCTAAGTTCCTAGTCATGTTTCATCACCTTCTATTCATTACCCCTCAACTCATATTTTAAAGTATTCATCAGTATGCTCCATCCAGTTCTGATTCTCGATATACTTCTAACTTTCATATCGGTCATTCTTCTTTTTCATCTACCACCGGAAGAATCTATTCACTTCTACTATACTCTTGGGTTTATAGTGTTTCTAGTTCTCCCGTGTCTTTATATTGCTATATGCATCGATATATGGTTTATAATTTCTGGTTTGTCGTTGGGATTTATATGTTCCCTTATATTTCAAAGTCTCTGCTTCTGTCTTCTATAATCATTATCATTCACAGTTAATGCTCTCTTTTATTTGCTGCAATTTATACCCCAATTTCTATGTCGGAGTTTTGTCCTTTCGTTTCTTCTTCTTGCGATTAAGCACCGCTTGTAATGGTCCAGAATTCATAGATATGAATTTCGGAATGAACATTGTTAATGTTGTAGGAAGGAAATTGTGATGGCACGATCTTGACTTGTCAAATTACTAGAATACCTTGGAAAAGGCCGAATCATCAAGAAATATTTTCTTGATATTTTAGAGGTTAAATAGAATACAAGAGTCGTATAACATGGCACATGATGATGTTATGATCTTTGAATCATCACGTTCCATTTAGAAACTCAACATGACTTACTGTAATATAATCACATTGATCAAGTGTCATTATATTATACTAATTCATGCTTCAGTTCCCAACATTACTTCAAAATATTCCTATTTTAAACTTGAATGTTTCAGAATTTAGAAACTAAAATAGTTTCTTTTATGATGTAATACAGATAGCGCGAAGAGGTAAATGATTTCAAATAAGAAAAATTAAGAAAATATCTTCAGAAATATGGAGGATTTTTATAATGAAAGATATGATGATATTTTAGAATTTCTAATATCAGAGGATGATGAAGAATATTGTCCGCATGGGTTTAGAGTCAGGAGCAAGGTATTCGTTAATGACTTCAGCAGGTACTGAATCATTTGGATCCTTTGAAGTCAGGTTCAGTCTTTGTAATTTGTCCACAGCCTCCTTCCTACTTTGCTCAATCCGTTTTCCAGTTCCAAAACTTCTCTTTTTCTGCGCTTTGCCAGCACACTTCATCATTATAATCCAGCTTTTACCGTTTAAAGTCGTTTATAGTTTTTGCTGCTTCATCAGCTTTTTTTTTCCATTTTCGGAGAACCAATTCGTAGTTCGGAGTGTTTTTCAGAAACTTCACATTCAAATTAAGTCCAGAAGATAGACGTTATATATACACATATAACTGTTGGCGTAGATATCCTGCGAGATTTCAAAATACTGATTGCTAATTCCCAATGATTCGTATGGCAATTCTCATTACAAGATGCGAATGAGTAAATGATGGGGGTTTCAATGAATAATTATAATGACTTTTTGGAGAGGCTAAAGTCAAAGGGTAATGAAGTTGTTGGTACATCTGCTAATAATGTGGTGGAATGTAAAAGGTTCCCTGGTAACGATGGTGTATATCTCAAGGTTATAATAAGGTTAGTCTGACTGAAAAGTCGAAGTTGACTTGCTGGAGCTGTGACAAAACTGGCTACTTTGAATAGGAGTCGCAAAGTTTTTTTGCTAATAAATGCCAAAGAATCTGACGCGGATACATTGTTTAAACTTTTACTTTGGTTTCAAGAGTTTTTCGGGTACATAACTGTGGGTAACATGTGGTTGGATCATCATCTCGATTGCTCATCATTCGAAGTGTCTTCAGAAATTTTCGAAGGGTTTGAACACAGATTGTAATCTTTAACATACATTTGATGTTCTAACACAGTTTTGAAGTCAAAATATAGCTTGTGAAAGATGTAAGGATCTAAGAGTGATGATTTTGGTCATATCTCAAGTTGAATTTTGAGATTTCAAAATCAGAATATGTAATTAAATTTTGAATGAGTATGGTTGTTTTGATTTCTATAAAAGAATGTATATTGTTGTGAAAGTAGGGAGTATAATGGATGATTTGCTGAATCAGATTCGAAGAATGTAACACATTAATTGTGAATTTATATATCTTTCGGGTATTACCTACCCGTTAAAAAAAATTTCACAATTAATATTTTGTACAAAAGAATTTTATTACAGTCTTTATGAAAATATATATATGTATATTTTCTTCAGATGTAACATAGATTTAATGAGTTAATGTTAAATTAAACTCATTTGATTTACGGTTGAAACTAGAATTGAATAATCCCTAAAGGCTTTAAAAAGTACATAACTTTTACGCAGTATTTCTTTAATGACATTGAAATTATGAATCAATACTTCGTTATTTGTTGATGTATGATGTTCGGTTCGTGGAATTCTTGTGAATTTCGCAAAGTACGAATGATGTTATCTGAAAAGTTTCGGGTACATCGATGATGAAAGTGTAAAATCAAATATATACTTGATTTATTATGAATTGAAATTTGTTGAATTGCGACAGAGATTGTAGTTAACACTGGTTAAGTTGCGGCCGAAGGACGTACATTATTGCATATTTGTAATATGAATTAACCGAGTAGTTAAGATTCACACACAATAGCTTAGCACGGAAAGATTTATTTCAATATATATATATATATATATATATATATATATATATATATATATATATATATATATATATATATATATATATATATATATAAATATAATATACATATAATTTCTTCAGAGGGAATGAGTTAATTCTTCATAACTCGTTGATACAATATACACGTTATTGATTCGTAATGATGTCCACAGTGATTCTTGAACTGACGGAGTTTGTGATGTTATCGGTGTTGTTGATTCGGATGTTGACTATACTGACGATGCTGGTAACGCTGACGGTACTGTTGATGCTGTTGGTAAAGCAAGTTTAGCTTGTTAATCACACACCATTTTTGTCAGGGTTTCTACTCTTCCTTCTATTATTTTGGTTCGTTTAACTGATTTATGGTTAGGGCTAGATTAGATAATCTCTAAGACTTTAGAGATTACATAATCGCCGCGGAATGTTTCTCCAATGAAGTTATGAATTAATACTTCGTCAGTTATTGTTGTTGGTACTCCTTGGTATCTATGGTGCGTATGACGTTGATGCTCGTGAGACAGATTGTGAAGTTGAGGTTTACGACGCGGTTGTGGTTGGAGGTGGTAATGGTACTGTCGGCGTTGATGATGGTGGTACTGGTTATGCTGCTGGTGCTGCTGCTGGTGTTTGTAATCTTTGCACCATATTCTCCAAAGCCACTACCCGAGCGCGAAGCTCGTTGACTTCTTCTATTATACCGGGGTGATTGTCGGTTCGGACGAGCGGATAAATATAATCTAGAATTTGACGCAGTATATAATCGTGACGAGATACTCTGGAAATGAGAGAGAAAATGGTGTTTCGGATTGGTTCGCCGGTAAGTGCTTCAGGTTCTTCGTTAAGAGGGAAATGGGGTGGATGGAAGGGATCACCTTATTCTTGTCTCCAATGATTGAGGAGGCTACGAACCCATCCCCAATTCATCCAGAATAGATGATGGCTGATTGGTTGATCCATTTCGGTCACACTGCTTTCAGAGTTGGAGTGGGATTCCATTTCGGAATCCGAGGAACTTGAATTAATGATGAATTCCATTTCGTACGATTGAATAAGGATTTTTCGATATGAAATGATTTTCGGTTATCGGATGGTATTCTAATTACATAGAATATCCATAGATATAGAACAAAAGATTTCGTAGATTACGGAGGAATTTGCGGGATATGTCAGGTAAAGTTTAAAGTAACAGATACGATAAGATATGATTTAGCAGATACGCTAAGATATGAATTTTGTCTATACACAACTCATGCAATTAATGTAGCAAGACGTGTCTAGACTAGTAATGATAAGCAGGTAATTTCCTAAGAATGATAAGCAGATGATTTCTGACTAAAAATGATAAGCAAAACTTTTGACATGCAGACACGGTCGAAGTCCAGACTCACTAATGCATCCTAACGACTTATCAGTTAGACACACTAATGCAGACATGGTTCGCTAAGACCACCGCTCTGATACCAACTGAAAGGACCCGTCCTAATCCATCCGGACAAAGTCCACATCGATTATGAACGAATCACAACAGTTGATTACATCGCGAGATACTTGACCTCTATATAATAAATTTTACAAACATTACATTCATTTTTGAAAAGACAATCTTTCATTACATCTACGGTTGACGACATGCATACCATTTCATAATATATCTTACTATAATTGACTTAATAATAATCTTGATGAACTCAACGACTCGAATGCAACGTCTTTTGAAATATGTCATGAATGACTCCAATTAATATCTCTAAGATGAGCAAAAGCACAGCGGAAGATTTCTTTCATACATGAGAATAAACATGCTTTAAAGTGTCAACCAAAAGGTTGGTGAGTTCATTAGTTTATCATAAACAAACATTTCATAATTTGAATAGACCACAAGATTTCATATTTCCAATTCTCATAAATAAACGTCCCATGCATAGAGACAAAAATATCATTCATATGGATTGAACACCTGGTAACCGACATTCACAATATGCATATAAGAATATCCCCATCATTCCGGGATCCTCCTTCGGACATGATATAAATTTCGAAGTACTAAAGCATCCGGTACTTTGGATGAGGCTTGTTGGGCCCGATAGATCTATCTTTAGGATTCGCGTCAATTAGGGTGTCTGTTCCCTAATTCTTAGATTACCAGACTTAATAAAAAGGGCATATTCGATTTCGATAATTCAACCATATAATGTAGTTTCGATTACTTGTGTCTATTTCGTAAAACATTTATAAAAGCGCATGTATTCTCAGTCCCAAAAGTATATATTGCAAAAGCATTAAAAAAGGGAGTAATGAAACTCACGCATATAAATATTGTAAAACAGTTAATAAAGCATTTGCATGTATTCTCAGCCCAAAAATGTAATAAGTAAAAAGGGAATAATGAAAACTCACCATACTGTATTTCGTAGTAAAAATACATATAACGTCATTGAACAAGTGCAAGGTTGGCCTCGGATTCACGAACCTAAATTAATTATATATAATTATGTGTTGGTCAATATTTGTCTAACAAATTAGGTCAAGTCATAGTGTACCACAATCCTAATGCTCGAGACTAATATGCAAAAGTCAACAAAAGTAAATTTGACTCAAAATAATTTTCAAAAATCTATACATGATTAATATATAGTTTAAATATCGTCGTTTTATATTTTTAAGTATTTTTAAAAGATTTATTAGAGTAATAATATAATTTATTTATTAATAAATAAAATTTTATATTAAATTTATGTAATAAAATATACTTTTATATATATTAAGTAATAAAATTTATAGGGTTCATTTAATATCATAAAGATAATATGATAGGTATTATTAAAGTAAGTTATTACACGTAGTAAAATATGTTTGTATCACATATTTATTTGATAAAATAATATCTATAATGATAGTAAGTAAAAGTTGTATTATTTTGTAATAATAATTATTATTATAAAAATATCAATATTTATAATTACTAAGATGACATTATGATAAAACGATAATTCTAATTATGATAACTTTAATATTTACGATAATTTTTAATATTATCTTTAAAATAATAATTCTATTTAAAATAATAATAATAATGATATTTTATAGTAACAATGACATTTCTATTAAAATGATAATTTTTGTTAAAATGACAGTTTTAATACTAACGATACTTTTAATAATAATAGTAATGATAAAAATAATAAGAACGATAATTTTATCTAAATTAATATCTTATAATATTTTAATTTCATCATGATACTCTTACTCATTATTTCCTAATCGTTTCATTTAATAGCTTTTAATCGTCTTTTATATCGTGTTCATAATAATGATAGTAATAGTAATCAAAATAATTAGGTGTTACAAATATTTGTTTTAATTACACTAATATTAATAATGATAGTTACTATAACATTATTAACGATAATACTAATAATTATCTTAATGATAATATAGTAATAGTAATAATAATAATAACAATAACAATAACCATTTTTAAATAATGATATATATATTAATAATGATAATAATAATAATAATACTAATAATAATAATAATAATAATTGGATAATAATAATAATACAAATTATAACTTTAACGATAATAACGATAGTAATAATAAAAAAAATAACAATTTTTAATGATAAATCCCTTTTATTGATAAAGATAATAATAATGATAATAATAAGATAAAACTAGAACGACGATAAAAACGACGATAATAATAATAATCATTTTTAATAAAAATATCGAAAATTCAATTGATTATAACTTCTAATCCGTTCATCGAAACCATTCGATATCTAAAGGAAAAGTTCTAAATGTTTCGCTAGCTTTCCAAGGACATGCATATCTTATACCTTATCTCAACCGCAAGTGTAACTAATTCAATATTCAACCTAACCTGTCTAAGGGCAATATCAAAAGTACAAGCATGTATAATCCTAAATACTCGAGCACTAGTCGGGGATACACTATTAGTATGTAAAAGTTAAATTATGAGTACTCACGTATCAATATTGAGATTCAATATTGCAGGAAAGGTACGTAGACGCAACGGAAATGATAAACACTATATTGACCTCACGAGCATACCCATGAACCATACTTAATCACCTCCATAGCTATAACCCATAATTTCCTTAATCCTATCCTACTCGAAAAACAATTTCGAAATCACTCGGACAGCACTCCGTCGTAATATTTTATGTATACTAATAATATCTTGAAATAATACGGAGTAAATATATATATGTAAATCGATTGAGAGAGTTTAGAGAAAAATATTTTCAAGTTTCTATGAAATAATGAAACCTATTGAATTCTATTTATAATAGATTTTTGAATTATTAAAGTGAATTATTAAAGTATGAATTATTAAAGTGAATTATTAAAGTATGAATTATTAAAGTGAATTATTAAAGTATGAATTATTAAAGTGAATTATTAAAGTATGAATTATTAAAGTGAATTATTAAAGTTAAAGTAAAGTAAAAATAAAGTAAAGGTAAAGTTTAAGTATAGTAAAAGTATAAAACTATGTACGTATAATACGCGTATAAATATATATAATATTAATTTAAATCGTTATATATATTTAATAAAATAAAATATAAATATCGTTATCTTTATCATACTAGTTAAGTAATGAGTTGTCAAAAGTGGTTCTAGATGTTTATAAAAGTTATATACGTTTTAATAATAATGTTCTTTTTAAACTAAAAACGTTTTTGTACGTTTGAAACTAAATAGATCAATCGAGTCTTTATGAGATTCAATCTTCCACTATCCTTTGTCTAGTTCTCAATGATTGACAATTTGTTCTTATTTATAAATTACTTTACCATTTTTCGAATATTGTTAAAATGGAAAGATTTCTCAAATCAACGTGGGCCTTTCAACAGAGACTTGTAATCATAATTCAATATATCTGATAATTCAATCATTTGATCTTATCTTCTAATTCCATTGATAAACATTTTGAAACAGATACAATCATATAAAGTATTTAATCTAATATTTTGTTTACGTTTCAAGTTATAATATATATACACATATACATATATAATCATATTCGTTTAATGGTTCGTGAATCGTTGGAACTTGGTCGAGGTTGAATGAATGTATGAACATAGTTTAAAATTCTTGCAATTTAACTTAACAAATATTGCTTATCGTGTCAGAAACATATAAAGATTAAAGTTTAAATTTGGTTGGAAATTTCCGGGTTGTCACAATATACCAATAGTACATACATCTAAAAGCTGTGTATTGTACGAGTACGAATACGGGTGCATACGAGTAGAATTGTTGATGAAACTGAACGAGGATGTAATTGTAAGCATTTTTGTTAAGTAGAAGTATTTTGATAAGTGTCTTGAAGTCTTTCAAAAGTGTATGAATACATATTAAAACACTACATGTATATACATTTTAACTGAGTAGTTAAGTTATCGTTAGTCGTTACATGTAAATGTTGTTTTGAAACCTTTAGGTTAACGATCTTGTTGAATGTTGTTAACCCATTGTTTATTATAACAAATGAGATGTTAAATTGTTATATTATCATGATATTATGATATATAATATATCTTAGTATGATATATATACAGTTAAATGTCGTTACAACGATAATCGTTACATATATGTCTCGTTTCGAAATCATTAAGTTAGTAGTCTTATTTTTACATATGTATTTCATTGTTAATACACTTAATAATATATTTACTTATCATTTAACATAATTAAACAAGTGTATCAATATCTTAATATGATTCATATGTACCTAGTAAGACGTTGTTATAACGATAATCGTTATATATATCGTTTTCGAGTTTCTTAAATTAATAGTCTCATTTTTATGTATATAACTCATTGTTAAAATACCTAATGAGATACATACTTATAATAAAATTATGTTAACTATATATATAACTATATATATGTCATCGTATAGTTTTTACAAGTTTTAACGTTCGTGAATCACCGGTCAACTTGGGTGGTCAATTGTCTATATGAAACCTATTTCAATTAATCAAGTCTTAACAAGTTTGATTGCTTAACATGTTGGAAACACTTAATCATGTAAATAACAATTTCATTTAATATATATATATATATAAACATGGAAAAGTTCGGGTCACTACACACGAACTTCAACCGCCCTAGGCATGGTTGAAAGCCCCCAACCGCCCTAGGCATGGCTGGTGTCAAACACAGTGCATATATACAACATATATAGCTCACATAGCATGCAACTATCTATCTAGCATGGCAATCACTACACTACACAAGGTAACCAGAGTAATCCACAGTAGCATGATTTGCTACTTAAACTCTATCCGAAGATAGACCCACTCACCAATTACCAGCAACGGTTCAGATTCTAACTACTGAGCTTTCTCTTTATCCTTTCCACCTGAGAATAACATAAACAAGTCAGTAATCATGTCTTGATATAATCCCAACAACAAGACAATAACATCAATATATAAATACTTGAACACTTAACCACCTGACCAGTCAACCGTACGAGTGACACTCACCCGCACGTTTGAGGAACCTCAACCGTGCGGTTGATACCTCACTCGTACATTTGGTACTTGGCCAAATATCTAATTAAACAATAGTGGATCTGTACGGTTGACCACACGAGTAACATATGACTCGTATGAGTCACATCTCAACCGTACGATCCAACTTTCAAATATACTAGTTCAAGTAGTCACTCACTCGTGCGGTTCACCAAGCTGTTGACAGCCTCAACTGTACGAGTGAAAGCTCACTCGTGCGAGTGAAGGCTCACTTATATGAGTGAAAAGGAACATTAATAACAACATGTAATAACATTTTCCCAACCTATATTCATCATATAATCAATCATTCATAAGCCTATATCAAGAATTCAACCCATAATAACATATTAACGCATGCACACTAGACACACATGCTAATATCTCTATTTCTGACCCAAATACATTCTGATATAGCTTCTAAAAAGTTTATCATTGGAAAGGATTTTTCATTACGATTCCAACGATACATGATTCATCCAAAACGGAGTTACGGTTAGAAAGTTATAAACAAAACAAGTTTCCACAAAATCTGACCAGGGCTCACACGAGTGACTGAGGCCTCACTCGTGCGAGTGAGCCCTCACACACGCAGTTGACCTTCAAAGGTGTGGTCACTCGTACGAGTGACCTGTCACTCGTGTGGGAGCTGAAGAACAGCTCTTGCACGCTGATTTTCGCATTTTTGGCCCCAAAACTCGATTTTTGCAAGTTCTAACCTCAAAACCACTTGAAAAACATCATATAAACCATATAACAATTATTTCTAACATCAATTAAGCAAAACAAACACAAAACATGAAGATTCAAGCTCAAAAATGCCTAAAACCTAATTTACACCTCAAACCCAATATCTATGAATTAAGCCACGAATCTAAGCAAACAAACCTGGATTAATGATCACAAGGATGATATGAATCAATCCTTAAGGCCTCTTGATTCAATTTTTAGCTTAGATCAATTAGGGTTTGAGATGAGATGAAGTTTGGTACGTACTTGTTTTTGAGAAAAGTCTAGAAATGGATAGAAAGAAGCAGTTAACACTCTTAAGTGGGTATAAAAACCCATACCCCACAACACACCGGGTATTTACCAGTTATCTAATATCTTTCGTACCTCGTTAGGAGGCCCTAACGGAGTCCAAATTAAACAAACAAACCATTTCTGTGACCCTTGTCACAAACTGGTCTTAACCAACTAATCAAATAATAATAAACATATTAATAAAATAAAAGCATATTTTAACCACAATTATAAACCTAAGGGTAATTAAGTAATCTTACTTCGAACCCCGGTTACATTCTGTTACATGTACCACCTTGCATATCTTCTCTAATAGCTTGGTAACTAATATTTACATGTTGTAAGAACATGTAAGCGCGAATCCTATTGATAGATCTATCAAGTTTGACAACCCCAACCGGGCTAGTCGCTCTAGTATCGTAAACGGTTGCATAGTACTTCGTTTTTACTACACTTGGTACAGTGTAGGGAGATTTCATAATAAAGGGAATATGCCACATTAATGGTTAAGTATGGTTACCGAAGCGCTCAACAACTTATAGAATATCTTTATTGAAATGTTTGTAACTATGAAATTGATAATGCTAAAAACGAATATATATTTCATAGCATTATCCCTCAAGAAAGACAAGCTTTTAGTTGCAATTGTTCTATTTACAAGTGATATTCGTTTAAACAATAAAAGGTGAAGACAAAAGACAAATTCGACGAATTGAAGACACAAACGACCAAAAAGCTCAAAAGTACAAAGTACAATCAAAGATGTTCCAATTATTGATGAGAAACGTCTCAAAATTACAAGAGTACAAGAAGAAAAACGCAAAGTACAAGATATTAAATTATACGCAAGGACGTTCGAAAATCCGGAACCGGGACCAGAGTCAACTCTCAACGCTCGACGCAACGGACTAAAAATTACAAGTCAACTATGCACATAAATAAAATATAATATTTAAATAATTCTTATAATTATTTATATATTATATTATTATTTATAAACCGTCGGCAAACTAAAAAACAAAGACATGTGAGCCTCCCCAGCTGGCCATGCGATTGCATGGCCTTGAAGAGCAAAGCTCATGCGATCGCATGAGCCCCTTTTTCAGCTCACAGGCCTATAAATTTCGAGCTTTGGTGCATCATTTAACACATCTTTTTCTCTTCATTCATCAACGTATATGTATATATATTTATATTATAATTTTAATTTTAATTTTAATTTTAATTTCTAATAATAAGGGTATGTTAGCGAATATTGTAAGGGTGTAAGTCGAAATTCTGTCCGTGTAACGCTACGCTATTTTTAATTATTGTAAGTTATGTTCAACCTTTTTACATTAATGTCTCGTAGCTAAGTTATTATTATGCTTATTTAAAACGAAGTAATCATGATGTTGGGCTAATTACTAAAATTGGATAATTGGGTTTTGTACCATAATTGGGGTTTGGACAAAAGAACGACACTTGTGGAAATTAGACTATGGGCTATTAATGGGCTTTATATTTGTTTAACTAAATGATAGTTTGTTAATTTTAATATAAAGATTTACAATTGGACGTACCTATAAATAACCATATACACTCAATCGGACACGATGGGCGGGATATTTATATGTACGAATAATCGTTCATTTAACCGGACACGGGAATGGATTAATAGTCTATGGAATTATTAAAACAGGGGTGAAATTATGTACAAGGACACTTGGCATAATTGATAACAAAGTATTAAAACCTTGGGTTACACGCAGTCGATATCCTGGTGTAATTATTAAACAAAGTATTAAGACCTTGTTACAGTTTAAGTCCCCAATTAGTTGGAATATTTGACTTCGGGTATAAGGATAATTTGACGAGGACACTCGCACTTTATATTTATGACTGATGGACTGTTATGGACAAAAACCAGACGGACATATTAAATAATCCAGGACAAAGAACAATTAACCCATGGGAATAAACTAAAATCAACACGTCAAACATCATGATTATGGAAGTTTAAATAAGCATAATTCCTTTATTTTCATATTTAATTGCACTTTTAATTATCGCACTTTTATTTATTGTTATTGTATTTAATTGCACTTTTAATTATCGTACTTTTTAATTATCGCAAGTTTATTTTATCGCACTTTTATTTATCGCAATTTCATTATCGTTATTTACTTTACGCTTTAAATTAAGTCTTTTATTTATTTAATATTTTACATTAGGTTTTAACTGCGACTAAAGTTTTAAAAATCGACAAACCGGTCATTAAACGGTAAAAACCCCTTTTTATAATAATAATATTACTTATATATATATTTGTATTTTTATAAATTAAAACTAATATAGCGTTAAGCTTTGTTTAAAAGATTTCCATGTGGAACGAACCGGACTTACTAAAAACTACACTACTGTACGATTAGGTACACTGCCTCTTGTGTAAAATTGTATCGTATTTAATAGTATGTCCTAGTAAAATATACACTATTTCCTAGTACGCCTCGCACACATCAAGTATTTTTGGCGCCGCTGCCGGGGATCAGCTAAAACGCCGGAAGCGCAACGCTATATATATATAAAAAAAAGATTTTTATTAATTTTTAAGTTTACTTTTATAAAAATACGTTTTTGTAAAATTACGTTTTAAATAATATATTCAAAAATATAAAAAGAAAAACAAAATTTATATATTTTTAAGAGTTTGTTAAATATATAACTTCTATAAAAGTTTCTTTATCTTTATTTTATAAAAATATAAGTTTTATTTAATTTATATAAATATATTATATAAATATATAAAACAGAAAAATTAAAAAAGAAAAAAAAATAAAAAATAAAAAATCACTCGAGGCCCGTACTGTTACAGCCCGTAACCTGGCCCAAAACCTTAGCTCATGCGATCGCATGAGCCCGAAGGCAAAATCTCATGCGATCGCATGAGAGTGTCTGACACGCCACATGAAACCCTAGTTCAACATTAATTACGGTAATTATTATTATTATTATTATTTATTATAACCCTAATTAGGGTTTAGTATTTAATTAGTTAATTTAGTTTTATTATTTATTTTGTATTTTTAGTTTATTTAAGTTTTAATTAAATTATAAAATTAATAGTTTTATAAAATAAATAACACAAAAATAATATTTTTATAAAAAATTGTACTTTTTACAACTTTTAGTATATTTTTATATTTTGTACCTCTTTTTATTCATTTTAGTGTAATTTTTGTATTTTTCGCTCGTATTTAATTTTAAGTTATAGTTTTTGCCATAGTTATTTTTACTTATAGATTTTTAGGCTTTGCCGTAAAATCCCTTAAGTGCTTTTTCTTTAGACTAAGATTTAGGTGCTTTAGAATTTTGCGACGCTGTATTTTATATTTTAGTACCTTTTTAAGTTATTGTCGTTTTGAGATATAGAATTCCTTTTAAGATTTAATATTTTAAGACGCAACTTTTAATTCTTAGTTTTTAGTTCCTTTTTAAGTTTCGACGAGCTACTTTCTTATTTTTATTTTTCAACGCCTATTATTTTTCGCCTTTTTATTTTTTGACATTTTTCGACGCGCTCTTTTTCTTTCTTATTTCTCGACATTCTAGTTTTAGGACTTAGATTTTATTTTCTATTTCTTCTCTAAAATTTCTTAAAATTACGAAAAATTATTTTAAGCGGTTAAATTGATAGACATCAAAATTTTCTGGTTCGTAGTAATAGTTGGATTTGTAAGTGGACCAGGTTATTGGAGCCAAACAGTACTCAATTATATTGAGACCAAACGAATCCTGCCCCTCTGCTGCATCTTTTGGCTATTTGAAACGTGAGAAAAATCAGAAAAGTCTATTAATTTGATAACTTATATAATTTTTCTTATTTTTATAACTAATAGGATATTCAGTGAATGCACCGAGCAAAACGTTCACCACCTTTTGTACGTTCACCACCTGTAACTCGATCAAGACATCTAGCAAATATTGTCGCCGTTGATTTTTCTTTAGAATCGACATCCAGTCGACCAAGTACTCCAATTCAAATTTCCAATAATCCATTTTTTGAACCCGACCTCACAATTGAGAATCCGGAGAATATTCAGGGACAATTCATATATCCTGAACCATTAATCTTTCCTCCGGAACCACCAATCATTCAAACAGAGATTGTTGAGGAACGATCCATTAAATCAGAATCCTCTAGTGATTCAGATTCAACAAATTCAATCATAGAAAATCTGGAACCTTTAAGTATGGAAGACCGAATGCGAGCTAAACGCACTGGTCAAGGTCACGCAATTACTCAACCAGACATTAATGTGCCAGATTATGAAATCAAAGGACAAATTCTACACATGGTAACTAATCAATGCCAATTTAGTGGTGCGCCAAAGGAAGATCCAAATGAACATCTTCGTACCTTTAATAGGATCTGTACTCTATTTAAAATTCGAGAAGTTGAGGATGAACAGATATATCTCATGTTATTTCCCTGGACTTTAAAGGGAGAAGCCAAAGATTGGTTGGAATCGTTACCTGAAGGGGCGATTGATACATGGGACGTTTTAGTTGAAAAATTTCTTAAACAATTCTTTCCGGCATCTAAAGCCGTAAGACTTCAAGGAGAAATTGTTACGTTCACACAGAAACCAAATGAAACTCTATATGAGGCATGGACAAGATTTGGAAAGTTATTGAGAGGATGTCCGCAACATGGTTTAGACACTTGTCAAATAGTACAAATATTCTACCAAGGATGCGACATCACTACAAGGAAAGACATCGATATAGCACCTGGTGGTTCCATTATGAAGAAAACAGAAACTGATGCTTACAAAATAAATGATAACACTGCTTCCTACTCACATGAGTGGCACTAAGAAAAAGATATCATTAGATCATCTAAAGCAGCTAGAGCCGATTCTAGCCATGACTTAGATTCCATTTCTGCAAAGATAGATGCTGTCGAGAGATGAATGGAAAAGATGACCAAAGATATTCAATCAATACGAATTAGTTGTGAGCAGTGTGGAGGACCACATTTGACAAAAGATTGTCTCAGTATTGAACTAACAATGGAACAAAGAGAGAATGTTTCATATATAAACCAAAGGCCTGGAAATAATTATCAGAATAATTATCAACCGCCAAGACCAATTTACAATCAAAACCAGAATTATAATCGAAATGTTCCATACAACAACCAACAAGGACCTAGCAATCAACAAGTATCCAATAATACTTACAACCAGCAAAGACCTAATTTTCCAAACAAACCACCACAAACCGATGATAAAAAGCCAAATTTAGAAGATATGATGACGAAGCTAGTTGAATCTCAAACACAGTTTTTCACATCTCAGAAACAAACCAATGAACAAAATGCTCAAGCATTTAGAAATCAACAAGCTTCTATTCAAAATTTGGAACAAGAAGTAAGTAACCTAGCAAGGTTAATAGGTGAAAGAAAACCAGGAAGTCTACCTAGTGATACAAATGCTAACCCCCGGAATGAAACAGCTAAAGCCATTACCACTAGAAGTGGTATTACACTTAAACCACCTGAAATACCTGTAATTTCTGATGAAGCTATTCCTACTCCACAAGAACCACAACCTGAGCAAGATAAGGAAAAAGAACTGGTAGTTGAAAAGGTTAATGAAGATAACACAGTTAAGGCTAAACCTTATGTTAAACCATACCAACCACCACTTCCTTACCCGAGTAAAATGAGAAAAGAGAGACTTGAAGCCGAGCAATCCAAATTCTTGGATATGTTTAAACAGATAAATGTAAATCTTCCTTTCATTGATGTGATTTCAGGAATGCCTAGATATGCTAAATTTCTGAAAGATCTAATCTCGAACAGAAAGAAAATGGAAGAACTCTCGGCTGTTACTATGAATGCTAATTGTTCAGCATTGCTGTTGAATAAGATACCAGAAAAACTATCTGATCGAGGAAGTTTCACAATTCCATGTTTTCTGGGTAGTATTAGTTCAATAGAAGCATTGGCAGACTTAGGTGCTAGTATAAATTTAATGCCGTATTCACTATACGCTAAACTAGACCTTGGAGAATTGAAACCAACAAGAATAAGTATACAACTAGCCGATTGATCAATAAAATATCCTAGAGGGATAATGGAAAACATGCTAGTTAAAGTTGGTACTTTAGTATTTCCAGTAGATTTTGTTGTTCTGGACATGGAAGAAGATTCTCAAGTTCCTCTCATATTAGGAAGACCATTTTTAAACACGGCTAAAGTAATGATAGATGTGTTTGGTAAGAAACTAACCCTAAGTATAGAGGACGAGAATGTTACCTTTTCTCTTGATAGAGCAATGCAACAACTGCAATCTGCAGATGATACATGCTATTATATTCAAACTCTAGATTCACATGCAGAATTGTTAGAAGAATTTCCAGAATTACAAGGAACAGGAGAATGTTCTTTAGGAGAAGGAACTGAACCAATTGATGAAACTGAAATGTTAGCTACACTTATGGCTAATGGATATGAACCAACAACAGAAGAAATTCAAATGCTAAAAGAAGAAAACAGATATCGATATAAATCATCGATAGAAGAACCACTGACATTAGAGTTAAAGCCACTTCCAAACCATTTGGAATACGCTTATTTACATGGTGAATCTGAATTACCTGTAATAATATCGTCTTCTCTTACTGAAAATGAAAAATCTCAACTCATTTCTGTGTTAAAAGCTCATAAACCAGCTATTGCATGAAAAATTCATGATATTAAAGGAATAAGTCCTTCGTATTGCACACATAAAATCCTTATGGAAGAAGGTCATAAAACGTATGTGCAACGCCAACGAAGACTAAATCCGAATATGCAAGATGTTGTTAAGAAAGAAATTATTAAACTGCTTGATGCAAGTTTAATTTATCCAATTTCTGATAGTCCATGGGTAAGCCCAGTTCAATGCGTACCTAAGAAGGGTGGCATGACTGTCATCACAAATGAGAAAAATGAGCTTATTCCTACTAGGACTGTAACAGGATGGCGTGTTTGTATTGCTTATAGAAAATTAAATGACGCCACCAGAAAAGATCACTTTCCCTTACCTTTTATTGATCAAATGTTGGAAAGATTAGCCGGAAATAGTTACTATTGTTTTCTTGATGGTTTTTCCGGATATTTTCAAATTCCAATAGCACCCGAGGATCAAGAGAAAAGCACATTCACGTGCCCTTATGGTACTTTTGCTTACAAACGCATGCCATTTGGACTTTGCAACGCCCCTGCAACCTTTCAAAGGTGCATGATGGCAATTTTTCACGACATGATAGAAGAATGCATGGAAGTTTTCATGGATGACTTTTCAGTCTTCGGTGATACTTTTGAATCATGTCTAGTTAATCTTGAACGAATGCTTATTAGATGTGAACAATCAAATCTAGTTCTTAATTGAGAGAAATGCCATTTCATGGTTAAAGAAGGCATCGTTCTTGGTCATAAAATTTCAAAGGAAGGAATTGAAGTGGATAGAGCTAAAGTAGATGTAATTGCTAAACTTCCACATCCCATCAATGTTAGAGGAGTTAGGAGTTTTCTAGGGCATGCCGGTTTTTACCGACGTTTCATAAAAGATTTTTCTAAAATTGCCACTCCTATGAATAAACTCCTAGAAAAGGATGCTCCATTCATCTTTTCAGATGAATGCATCAAATCTTTTAATATACTTAAAGAAAAACTCACTAATGCGCCAATCATGATAACTCCAAATTGGAATCTACCGTTTGAACTAATGTGCGATGCAAGTTATTTTGCAATGGGAGCCGTTTTAGGACAAAGGATTGAAAAACGATTTCAATCTATATATTATGCTAGTAAGACGTTACAAGGAGCACAAATAAATTACACAACTACTGAAAAAGAACTCCTTGCTATTGTTTTTGCTTTTGACAAATTTCGTTCATATCTCGTTCTAGCTAAAACAGTGGTCTATACTGATCATTCTGCTCTTAGATACCTATTTTCAAAACAAGATGCTAAACAAAGATTAATCCGTTGGATCTTACTCTTACAAGAGTTTGATATTGAAATCCGAGATAAAAGAGGAGCAGAATATCTCGCCGCTGATCATCTTTCTCGTCTTGAAAATCCCGAATTAGAAGTTCTAAATGAATCGGCCATACAAGACAACTTTCCTGATGAATATCTATTGAAGATAGATTATATTGAAATTCCATGGTTTGCAGACTATGCAAACTAATTAGTATGTGGATTCCTTGAAAAAGGATTATCGTACCAAAAATGAAAGAAATTCTTTAGTGATATAAAACACTATTTATGGGAAGATCCACATCTGTTTAAAAGTTGTCCCGATGGAATAATACGCCGATGTGTATTCGGAGATGAAGCTAGTAAAATCTTAAACCATTGTCACACAGGACCAACAGGAGGGCATTATGGGCCTCAACTAACAGCAAGAAAATTTTATGATGCTGGATTCTATTGGCCTACAATTTTCAAAGACGCACACCTTCTTTGCAAATCTTGTGATGCATGTCAGAGGGCCGAAAAAATAAGTCAATGTGATGAAATGCCACAAAATGTCATTCAAGTATGTGAAGTATTTGACATTTGGGGTATTGACTTTATGGGTCCATTTTCAAAATCTCATAATAATCTCTACATTCTCGTAGCCATTGATTATGTATCTAAATGGGCGGAAGCACAAGCTCTCCCAACTAACGATGCACGAGTTGTAGTCAACTTTTTAAAACATCTTTTTGCAAGGTTCGGAACACCGAAAGCTTTAATAAGTGATCGGGGAACTCATTTCTGTAATAATCAACTTGAGAAATTTCTCAAAAGATATGGAGTAACTCATAAAATCTCCACTGCTTATCATCCACAGACAAGTGGACAAGTTGAAAATACCAACCGAGATTTAAAACGTATTCTAGAGAAAACCGTAAGATCAAATCCGAAGGAATGGTCCATAAAATTGGAGGATGCACTCTGGGCTTTTAGAACAGCCTACAAAACTCCAATTGGAACCACACCTTTTAAACTCGTTTACGGAAAAGCATGTCATCTTCCAGTAGAAATTGAACACAAAGCATTTTGGGCTTTGAAAACATGTAATCTTGATTTACATGAAGCTGGACGTCTACGGTTAAGTCAATTAAATGAATTTGAAGAATTAAGACATGAAGCATATGAAAATTCGTTAATCTATAAAGAAAGAACGAAGAAATGGCATGATAAAAGAATCAGAAGTTCAAAAGAATTTAAAGAAGGAGACAGAGTTCTTCTTTTCAATTCACGATTCAAGCTATTTCCTGGAAAATTAAAATCAAGATGGTCTGGACCATTCATAGTCAAAAGAGTTTTCCCGTACGGAACAGTAGAATTAATAAATTCAAATGGGATTGAATTTAAGGTTAATGGCCACAGAGTTAAACATTACATAGATAGTCCAATGGAAGTTGACAACGAAGTTAATTACAATTTTGACACCACAGCTAACTAAGTGTGGGGAGAATCAAGTCTTTAAAGGATAATATGTATTTCTGTTAGAGTTAGATTTTCTGTTTTCGTGTAGTTCTCGAAAATGGAACCCAAATGGTCTTTCCCTACCAGACCCTAAAGAACTAGTCTTCTCCCCCCATTCTGAATTTTTATTTTTTTAGGTTTTAGGAGATGAAGACTTCCTGTGAATTAAACCATGGTCTAATACTACACGCTTTGATCACTAAACGTAATAATGACACCCTTCCAAGTGAAATAGTATCATTAATAAGAGGTAAATTGGATGGAGTAAGAAAAGAATCCAGATGCGAAAATAATAAGTTACAATTTGGTAAAGGAAAATCAAAATCCGCAGCGAAAAGAAGAGCACGACACCTTGAAAGATGTCAAAAATGCGGAAAATGGTCACACGAAGGAAAATGCTCGACGAATCAGACATATTCTAATACCGAATTTGTTACGCTATGCAGAGATGGACCGTTCATATGTTTATAAGAAAAAACGTTGAATACTCGAGGTTACGCCTATGTAGCCATGGAAAACCAATTAGTCCGACTATCTTATGAGTGGGCTAGAGCATATCATTAAGAAATCTTTCTCACAGGTAAGTATGTACAGTTTTCATTTTTATTTTTATTTTTATTTTTAACCTTTTGATAATAAACGCTAATTTGTTTGCTATAAAGTATTAAATTGGTATTCGATAAAATTAGGTCTTGCGACCAAAATTATTGATATCATACAAAAATTTATTACATCACTGCCAAATTTATCGTTTATTCTTAAGGTATAAATATCTTTAATCAATCAACCCAAAATATTTCAAAAATTCGTCATGAGTTAAATTAGGTTATGAAACCGAAATTACTTTACCGAAAAGAGGGGCGCATATTTTTGATAATATTTGATTGATTAAAGTGGGATAAAAGCCAAAAAGATTTTTAATTTTATTTTTACTTTGTTTTTAAAATTAATACTAAATTAATATTGTAAACTTTTTAAATCAATATATTTAAAATTGTAAATATTTGAAAAATTAATATTTTTAATATAAGTTTGTATGTATAAAAACAAAAATATAATTTAAGTTTGGTGTGAATTTTTAATATGAATTTTTAATTATACATTTATAATTTAAGTTTGGTGTGAATTTTTAATATGAATTTTTAATTTTATGCATTTTAAATTTAAGTTTGGTGTGAATTTAAAAACAAAAATTTACTTTATTTCGCCAAGTTAAAAATATGATTTTTAAAATTCGTCGTGAGTTGAAGACTAGGTCGTTGAACCGAAATTGCTCTACCCAAGGGAGGGACGAGAACTTTTATTATCATTATTTTTAATCTTATTGAATTAAATTATGCCAAAAACATTAAAAACCCAAAAATCTTTACTTTTAAAACCGCGATTAAAAAGTGACAAATTTTAAAATTTTGTCGAGGGACGGACTAGGACATCGTTCCGAAAAGCCCTCATCCTAAAAAAAACAAATTTTTAAAATTTTATTAATTATATGATTTATAAAGTATAAGAGTTTTATTAAAAAAAAAAAAGCTGAAAACACTGTAGCCGGCACCTCATGCGATCGCATGGGGTTTACACTTCAACCTCATGCGATCGCATGAGGCTGAAAAACAGGCCATATAGAAAAGAACCAGCGAGTCTGCTTCTACACCACAACACACACACATACCCGAAAATACTCCCAAATATTCACCAAATTTCACCAAAATTCACCGTAATTCATCAAATTTTTCGCTCTAATCATGAAATTGTTTAGGAGTTTATCAAGAAAGGTAAAAATTACACCCCTAAACTCTATAAATTCCTAGTTTTTGTGATAATTTACAATATTTTACCTAATGCAATTTTGTTAATTTCTAGTGTAATTAGTGTTAAATTGATAGTATTTTATGCATGTATAACCTAGATTGATGCTATTTAACATGATTTGAAGCCAAAAACTTCAAAATTTTTAGAAATCTAGGGTTTGTGTTCTTGAGCAATTTGGGGCTTTTTGATATAAACAGGTTATGGCCGATTTTTGTCATGAATTATTGCTTAATTGAGTAGTGTAACATGTTTAGGTAGTTAAATGATCCAAACATTGATCCTAAACATGATTTTTAAAGATTAAAGTGGACTTTTTAGGCAAAAATTCATAAACTTGATTAATTTGATATATTTGCCATTTAAGACTTGTTTAATTATTAGTAATGACTATATTGACATGTTATTTGAGTTAAATGCTTATGAACTTTGTCTACATTTTCATATGTGCTCATTTGAAAAAGTATAGAATTGTAAAAAATGTGAAAATGTGTATAAGTTTAATTTTGATTTAACATGTTATTGTGATTGTTTTAAGTTGTCATTTTGCTAACACTAATGCATATTTGGATGCACAAATTTTGTGTTTAATGTGTTTTGCAGAAAGTCGATACTGGAGGTTCAGGATCATCATCATCTAGACGACCTGCTCCAGCTCCAGAACCCGAACTAGAAATGCAATACGAGCCAGAACCTGAACAAGTACCACAACAGGAACCACAGCAACAGCCTGATCAACATGTACCTTATTATGATCCACTACAGTTACCTAATGAATTCATAGTATTTCCGCCACATCCACCTGTAGAATACCCAACGATTCCTGAACACACATTGCATCCTAATTGGAGATTCGATAGACGATGGAGAGATTACCCATCATATCAAAGTAATAAATTCAAATTAGTAACAAAAGAGGTAGAGGTGCCGAGGGTAATTGATTGGAATCCTTTGGAAATGGTCCATCTAGCTGACCGTGTTAGACAGCATTTGATTCAAAGGTATGACAGTTCTTCTTTTACAGATTGGGAACGTCTTTTCACCATTCGTAGACCTGTATATAAGGAATGGTGTGTTGAGCTGATGAGTACTATAGCGTTAAATGTAGATGTAGATAGATTAGATGATAGAAGTTTTCTTAGATTTATCCTTGGCGGTAGGATGTACAGAATGTCCATGATGGACATGGCCATGGCATTACAGATTTACACTCCTAGTGAATTGCTACTACCCGATTGTATGAATTTGATTTATCATGGTGAAAGGGTAGATAGGAACTTTGACGCGAACGCAGTTTGGAGGCGTATGTCAAACTATAATGTTTTTACACTGGGAGGAAAACACTCCTACTTACATATTAACAAAGCCGAGCTTCGTGTAATTCATAGATTTTTGGCTAACTCGATTACACAGAGAGGTCACAATAAGGAGAAAATGACCTTACATGATTTATTTTACCTAAAGTGTATTCGAGACCCAAGAAGCTTTGTTAATATCCCTTACTGTGTTGGTTTTTATTTATCTAAAATGGTAGAAGGAATGCAGGACGAGAGTATAATAGGAGGAGGTATTTTTGTTACTCTCATTGGAGAGTATTTAGGTGTTGATAGGAACCAAGGGGGTCCATTACAGGTTTGTAGAGAATAGGATGAGACCATAGGATTGCGGGTTTATACCGGTGCTAAGGTATTGAAGAGTAGACGCAACCAGGCAATTCCCTATGAAGGTAATCATCCTCAGGTAGAGAGAGGCTCAGACGAGGAAATGGAGGAAGCGGAAGACATTAGGGATGTCTTTCGAGATGCTATTCTTGACGTCCACGTTCGTATAGATGAGGAAGCAATGACGAGCGCGGCCAGACATAGTATGTATGAGCAGTGGAACTCCGAGCGAGTATACGAGGATTATAGGCGACGCCAACACGATAGCTGGTTAGTTCATCAACACCAAATCATGAGCCAGCTATCATATCAGGTACCAAATAATTACGTGCCTACTCGACCTGCTCATTTTCCGCCACACAACCCCGACATCCGACCACCCTTTAACCGGTATGACTATAACCAAGCCTATCAGAACATCTATAACCAAAAATGGAACCCACCTGACGAGATGAACTGGAACCCCTATCCAGACTGATTTGGTTCCATTGGTTTTTTATGATTTTTATGTTTTTATCTTTTTACTTATTCATGTTTAAACTTATGTTATTGGATATATTTATGTAATTTTTATCATTTTTATTATTATTGTGTACTAATATTTCACATTTAGGATTTGAAAGTGGGATATTAAGTCCCATTTCAAATTGCCATGCATGTTTATATTTGTACGTATGTATATTGTCGATTGTACAAAACAGGGTAAAACAGCGCATTTTCAAAGACTGGCATTAAGTTCAGCAAAAGCTAGTAATTTTGACGACAAGATGAAAAATAAATGTGATGTAACAACAAGATGGAATGAACAAATGATATGCACCATTTATCATTCAGCAAACAAACGCTAATATGTTTGGAAACTTTGATAAAATTTAATCATTTTTCTAAACTAATCACCCTCAATAATTTAAATTGTTACTGATTTCTTGCAAATGAGGACATTGCAAGATCTTAAGTGTGGGAAGGAGTTAAATTCTTTCGGATTTTTAAAATTTTTAACTTAAACACTTGGTTACCATTAAAAATACTAGTAACGTAGTAGTTGTATTAGAATCTAGTGCTCTCTGATAACAAAGAACATCCCTAGTCTTATATACTGACTACCCATTTCTAGTAAAATTTTTCAAAATTTTCAATTAAATGAACTCAAAATCATGTTTATATATATTTATGAACGATAAAACTAGGTGTTAACACCGAAATTATTGTTACCTCGAATAGGACATAAATTGAGAAACAAACCAAAATGTTAGAATTCATTTAAAATGGAATAGAGGACAATAAAAAGGCAAATAAAAGAAAATAAAAGCCAAGTGTGGAAAAATTTACCAAGTTATTTAAAACATAAGTCACATATTTTTGTAACAAATAACTGAAGATACTTTTGTTTTGGACGATTTTAATCAGTTTTACCCGATTTACTGTAATATATTTGAAAGAAAGATGGATCTACACGATGAATCAATTCCATCATTAAAAGGAAGTAAAGTCTTCCGAAAAAGAAACGCGCCTCTTGATTTAGGTCATGAAGTTGTCGTCCAGACCAGCTGTAGGTTGACGAAAAATCTAGAAAAGTCATCACTAAAATCAGCAGGAAATCCACGGACCTCAGCATCAAATAGGGTCGCCAAGTGGTCAGACTTATCCTAACCATGAGAGGATCTGTCTTGTAAAATGGGGAGGACGCCGTGAAAATTAGCTGGATAAGACTAATGAATCAGATCCCCAGAAAGGATAATCTCCTTTAAAGATAAAAAATCAGCTTTTAAGACTGATATTACTCAATCCTTGAGATTGACCTTAAAGATTGAGAATTACAAACTCATGGAATTCAATGATATCTAAACTCGAGCTTGAACGAGAAAATATTTTGATCAAAATTTCAAACCGATTTGTTTTCTGAAAACCCATTTTTCAATGCGTTCATTATCATTGAACGTAAAATCCTAGGAATTCACCTGGAATTCATTAGGTCACCTGAACCAAATCGGGTGTCAACCGTAAGAACGGTGGTTGCATAGCATGGTCAAAGACAGGACCTTGTGCCAGACTGAAAAATTATAAGGGTGAGCTTTACTATTGCTCCTACAAAGGATAGTAATTGCATCCGATACGTTATAGATAATAATTAAAAGCATTTTAGGGGACATTGCCTTAACAGTTGCTTGTTCAACGCTTTCCTTTACAACCGGACGGTAGTTTACCGAAAGGTAATATACGGAGAAAGTATACTGGACTTGTTGCTTTCCCAATACAAGGTTAGCAAGTGGGTGACACAAAACCACAAGTTTTGAGCTAAAATTTTCAAATCTGAAACCCACCAAACCCACAAAAAGAATTTGCAAACACCGGTGAAGGGTTATCCCGGAAAACTTATCTAGGGTAAAAGCTAGATTTAATTTTCAAAAGATCAAATATTTTCATAAAGATCCAATTTCCTTAAAGGATCTAAAATTTTTATAGTCATGTGGGACTGTAAACCACATCGTTACTACCATTGTTTATACCGCCGTATAGAAATCACTGATGTACAAAGTGTGAAGAATAAAGAAGTGATTCTAGTATTTCAAGACTATATTGCTTGAGGACAAGCAACGCTCAAGTGTGAGAATATTTGATAATGCTAAAAACGAACATATATTTCATAGCATTATCCCTCAAGAAAGACAAGCTTTTAGTTGCAATTGTTCTATTTACAAGTGATATTCGTTTAAATAATAAAAGGTGAAGACAAAAGACAGATTCAATGAATTGAAGACGTAAACGACTAAAAAGTTCAAAAGTACAAAGTACAATCAAAGAGGTTCCAATTATTGATGAGAAACGTCTCAAAATTACAAGAGTACAAGAAGCAAAACGCAAAGTACAAGATATTAAATTATACGCAAGGACGTTCGAAAATCCGGAACCGGGACCAGAGTCAACTCTCAACGCTCGACGCAACGAACTAAAAAGTACAAGTCAACTATGCACATAAATAAAATATAATATTTAAATAATTCTTATAATTATTTATATATTATATTATTATTTATAAACCATCAGCAAACTAAAAAACTAAGACATGTGAGCCTCCCCAGCTGGCCATGCGATCGCATGGCCTTGAAGAGCAAAGCTCATGCGATCGCATGAGCCCCTTTTTCAGCTCACAGGCCTATAAATTTCGAGCTTTGGTGCATCATTTAACACAGCTTTTTCTCTTCATTCATCAACGTATATGTATATATATCTATATTATAATTTTAATTTTAATTTTAATTTCTAATAATAAGGGTATGTTAGCGAATGTTGTAAGGGTGTAAGTCGAAATTCTGTCCGTGTAACGCTACGCTATTTTTAATCATTGTAAGTTATGTTCAACCTTTTTACATTAATGTCTCGTAGCTAAGTTATTATTATGCTTATTTAAAACGAAGTAATCATGATGTTGGGCTAATTACTAAAATTGGGTAATTGGGCTTTGTACCATAATTGGGGTTTGGACAAAAGAACGACACTTGTGGAAATTAGACTATGGGCTACTAATGGGCTTTATATTTGTTTAACTAAATGATAGTTTGTTAATTTTAATATAAAGATTTACAATTGGACGTACCTATAAATAACCATATACACTCAATCGGACACGATGGGCGGGATATTTATATGTACGAATAATCGTTCATTTAACCGGACACAGGAATGGATTAATAGTCTATGGAATTATTAAAACAGGGGTGAAATTATGTACAAGGACACTTGGCATAATTGATAACAAAGTATTAAAACCTTGAGTTACACGCAGTCGATATCCTGGTGTAATTATTAAACAAAGTATTAAGACCTTGTTACAGTTTAAGTCCCCAATTAGTTGGAATATTTGACTTCGGGTATAAGGATAATTTGACGAGGACACTCGCACTTTATATTTATGACTGATGGACTGTTATGGACAAAAACCAGACGGACATATTAAATAATCCAGGACAAAGAACAATTAACCCATGGGAATAAACTAAAATCAACACGTCAAACATCATGATTATGGAAGTTTAAATAAGCATAATTCCTTTATTTTCATATTTAATTGCACTTTTAATTATCGCACTTTTATTTATTGTTATTGTATTTAACTGCACTTTTAATTATCGTACTTTTTAATTATCGCAAGTTTATTTTATCGCACTTTTATTTATCGCAATTTCATTATCGTTATTTACTTTACGCTTTAAATTAAGTCTTTTATTTATTTAATATTTTACATTAGGTTTTAACTGCGACTAAAGTTTTAAAAATTGACAAACCGGTCATTAAACGGTAAAAACCCCTTTTTATAATAATAATATTACTTATATATATATTTGTATTTTTATAAATTAAAACTAATATAGCGTTAAGCTTTGTTTAAAAGATTTCCCTGTGGAACGAACCGGACTTACTAAAAACTACACTACTGTACGATTAGGTACACTGCCTATAAGTGTTGTAGCAAGGTTTAGGTATATCCATTCTATAAATAAATAAATATCTTGTATAAAATTGTATCGTATTTAATAGTATTTCCTAGTAAAATATACACTATTTGCTAGTACGCCTCGCACACATCAGAAATCTTGTGGTCTATATTTATATCGATGCTAGCTTTAAACCTATATATTTCACCAACCTTTGTGTTGACTGTTTAAGCATGTTTATTCTCAGGTCCTTAAGAAAGTCTTCCGCTGTTGCATTATCTGAGCAAGCTGTGCATGTAGTCTCATGCTTTTGTTTAAATGAAGTGTTGCATTCAATAAAACCTTTGTCATGTATTATATTCGATTGTTATGTTATGTGTGTAGTATTTGGAAACCGATTTATCATGGGGATTATTTCTTAAATAATCGCCCACTTGTTTAAAACATGCATTATGTATAATAATGGTGTGCTTTTTATGAAACGAATGCAATATTTTTCTAAAACGTATCATATAGAGGTTAAATACCTCGCTATGGGACCAATGAATAACGTACTGCATTTATAGTAATATGGACGGGTCATTTCAGTTGGCATCAGAGCGGTGGTCTTAGTAAACCAGGTCTTGCATTAGTGTGTCTAACGGATAGTTATTAAGATGCATTAGTGAGTCTGGACTTCGACCTTAGCTGCATGTCAAAAAGTTTTGCTTATCATTTTTGTCAGAAATTACTTGCTTATCATTCTTTGTCTAGACACATCTTACTGCATTGATTGCATGAATAGTGTATAGAAAAAATTCATATCTTAGTATATCTGCTAAATCATATCTTAGCGTATCTGTTACTGTAAACTTTGCCTGACATATTCCGTAAATTCCTCCGTAATCTACAAAATCTTTTGTTCTATATATATATAGATATTCTATGTAATTAGAATACCATCCGATAGCCAGAAATCATTTCATATCGAAAAATCCTTTATTCAATCGTACGAAATGGAACTTGCCATTAGTTCAAGTCCCTCGGATTCCGATATGGAGTTCGACTCGAGTTCCGAAAGCAGTGTGACCAGAATGGATCAACCAATTAGCCATTATCTATTCTGGATGAATTGGGGATGGGTTCGTAGCCTTCTTAATCATTGGAGACAAGAAGAAGGTGATCCCTTACATCTACCACATTTCCCTCTTGGCGAAGAACCGGAAGCACTTACCGGAGAACCTGTCCGAAACACCATTTTCTCTCTCATTTCGAGAGTATCTCGTCACAATTATATACTATCTCACATTCTAGATCTTATTCATCCGCTCGTCCGAACCGACAATCATCCTGGTGTAATAGAAGAAGTCAACGAGCTTCGTACTCGGGTAGTGGCTTTGGAAAATATGGTGCAAAGGTTACAATGTAATGACCCGACAAAATCGTCATTGACGGCACCGTTAACTTAGGTCCCATTACGTGGTCATAGTCCCTATGTGAGATGTGTTTGACCAAAATTATGTCGCATTCATTTGAAACGTACAAGACTTGCAAAGTTTAGTTTACCAAACGGATCGACAACAAGTTTAAGTTTACAAAAGTAGTAATGTATAAATGAAATAACTTGCGACATAATTAGTTGAAAATCACAGTTGCTATAAATAGCATAAGTATGTAGACAAAAGTTTGAATCCAAGGGTGCTATCACTAGCGTATGTATGTATGTATGTATGTATGCTTGACCCCAAGCAAGAAATCAGAGTGTATGCATGTATGCTTGACTCCAAGCAAGTATAAGTGAACGCCGAAGCATGTATAAAATAGCCAAGTATGAACCTGAGAAAACAAATAGAAAACTGTCAATGAAAAACGTTGGTGAAATCATAGGTGTTTGTAAACGTTGTTTTTGAACCACAAGATTTAGTATTCCCATAACGTTGATTATCAAAATCGTTTGCATTCCAAAAGTATTGTTCACGAGCACCCAATTATCAAGACTTAACGTTTCCTTCCATAGAACCCCATCACAATAGTGTTAGAACATACACTGTTTCTCGAAAATATATTTCATCCGTAGACGGTAGCGAACCGTCCGTAATGAGGGTTTGTCAAACCCGTATGGCCACATAATATAAGTTCTCGCTTACACCCTGCAAGTGTAACTAATGATAATCGAATTGAGGATTTTTGTTCTAACTCGCTGTGGAATGTTTGTTTCCTTGTACTTGTGTTCAAAGTATAAAAGTAAGTAGTACAAAATGTAACAAAGTATATGTTTCTCAGCCCACAATTTAAAAGTATAAAAAGTTGTTGAAAAGGTGGGACTATGATCTCACCTCGAGTGCACGAGTATAAATGTACTTCACAAAGTAAACGTGTGCATGAAAGTTGCTTAGTCTTGACCTAAACAAGTAAGTTGTATCAATTAATTGGTTACGATACAAGGTCGGGCGAAATGTGTTCAATTAGTCCTATGGCTCGTTACGACCCGATTAGTATAGCATGTGAAGCACGTTGTCAAGTTTCATGCAAGAATCGAGTTTAAAAGAAGATTAGAACGATTAAATAAACGTTTGGTTAAGTTTAACTAAAAGTCAAACTCGGTCAAGTCAAAGTCAACGAAAAAGTCAACACATTCGGGTCGGGTCCCGAACTATTTTTCTGAGGTTATTATTCATATATAAGCATGTTAGAACAAGTTACATGTGAATCGGAGGTCCATAGCATAGCAAACATTTTACGTGGAATTGAAAAGTGAAACAGAATCTGGAGTAAGGTAATCGCCACGCCGCGGCCCTAGGTGTCGCGCCGCGCCACTTAGCGTGGCCTGATGCCTGGTCAGTTTCAAAAGTTCAAGTCTTAATCCAAAATTCATTTTAGCACAAAATACGAACCGTAAACACTTAGAATACGTATCTTATATCGTTGGAAAGCTCTTTTGACAAGGAATACAACTAACCACTTTTCATCAAGAAAAAACATCAATTACAATAACCGAAATCTCATCAAGTGATCATTGAAGGTTTATTTTCAAAGTTTCAAGTTCACAAAATGCATTTTAAGATTTGGGAATCCAATTCACACATATGATATGCCGTTTTAAAGGTAATGAAACACACATTACAACTAAACACTTACTAATAACATTTCATGGCATTCAAACATCAAAAGTTCGTTTTAAGTCTATCAAACCCTAACCAAAATTCACAAAAATCAATAATCATGTTCTTGAAGTTTTCTTAATCAACCTACACATCAAAACGAAGCTAGTGATACTAGTAACTCAATTAAAACATGCACTTTAGCATTTAAACAACATTTAATCTTCCAAAATGCAAGGTTAAGCAAACCCATTTCAAATGTTCAAACTAGTTACTCAAAACAACAAATCGAGCAAACAAAACATATATTCATGTTATACACGAGCCATAGACACTAACTAACATCATTTCAAGTATATAAAATGAATTTAGAGAAATTTAGTGTTTTTAGAAAGTTACCCAAACTTGATGAAATTGGTACCAAAATGTAGAGGATGAAGAGAGGATCACGAAAATATAATTTGTTTTGATGTTTGCCTCTTGATCTGGATTTAGATGATGATTTTGTGAGTTGGGTGTTTAAGTTCCAAAAATGGAAGTAGAGAAGAGAGAAAGAGGAGGTGGGAGATGAATGAAATGAATGGATGAGAAAGGTGGGTTGACTAGTTGACCTAGTCAACTAGTTTGCCCACTTGACAACTTCGGTCCCTCAATTTTCAAAGCGGGTGCGTGAATTAACAGAACGAATATTTTCAAAAGCGCTAGAGTAAACGAGTAATGTTATAATTAATTAACGGAAATATTATGAACGTTAGTCAACGGAAACTATGAATTTAAATAACGAAGGATATTATTTAAAAAAAAGACAGTGTTAAAAATAAATTTAACGGAAAAACGCGGGATGTTACATTACCCACACCTTAAAAGAAATTTTGTCCCCAAATTTAGTTGGAAGTAGTAGTTGTTGTTCCTTCATCGAGATCGTGCGTTGCAAATTCTACTGATAAGTGAAAGTACTTCCTTGGGCATTTCAAAGGATCTGACAGTCGGGATTTCACGCTGTTTCAAAGTTTCGTTTCACGATCCAAATATTTTTTTTAATCGGTTTTCCCCATGAAGTGGAGTTCGTCATCGATAGTGAAAGGACCCGTCCTAATCCATCCGAATAAAGTCCACATCGATTACAAACGATTCACAATAGTTGGTTACATCGCGAGGTACTTGACCTCTATATGATACATTTTACAAACATTGCATTCGTTTTGAAAAGACAAACATCCTTACATCGAAAATTGACGATATGAACACCATTTCATGATATATCTAATTATAATTATCTAAATAATAATCTTGATGAATTCGACGACTCGAATACAACGTCTTTTGAAATATGTCATGAATGACTCCAAGTAATATCTTTAAAGTGGGCAAATTCACAGCGGAAGATTTCTTTAATACCTGAGAATAAACATGCTTTAAAGTGTCAACCAAAAGGTTGGTGAGTTCATTAGTTTAACATAAATAATCATTTCATAATTTTAATAGGTCACAAGATTTCATATTTCCATTTCTCATAAACATACGTCCCATGCATAGAGACAAAAATATCATTCATATGGATTGAACACCTGGTAACCGACATTCACAATATACATATAAGAATATCCCCATCATTCCGGGATCCTCCTTCGGACATGATATAAATTTCGAAGTACTAAAGCATCCGGTACTTTGGATGGGGTTTGTTGGGCCCGATAGATCTATCTTTAGAGTTCGCGTCAATTAGGGTGTCTGTTCCCTAATTCTTAGATTACCAGACTTAATAAAAAGGGGCATATTCGATTTCGATCATTCAACCATATAATGTAGTTTCAATTACTTGTGTCTATTTCGTAAAACATTTATAAAAGTTGCGCATGCATTCTCAGCCCAAAAATATAAAAGGGTAAAAAGGGTAAATGAAACTCACATAATGTATTTTGTAGTAAAAATACATAGAACGACATTGAACAAGTATAGGGTTGGCCTCGGATTTACGAACCTATATCATTTATATATATATTAACACATATACTCGTAATCGAACGAATTTATATATTAGTAGCGATATACTTGTTATTTAAAAGATTTATGTATTCCATTAATAACTTACATATATTTATTTTATATATCTTAAATATTATAAAAATAATGATAGAGTTAGGTTATATGTATTAGATATATTTTTATGTAATAATATTTATTTGGTTAAATTAATACAAATAAATAAAAAGTCGTAATATCTTTATAATAATAATATTAGTAATTAAAAAGTTATAATTTCTTTATAATGATAATAATAATGTTATTATTAATAATAACACTTATAATAATAATACTAATAATAATAATAATAAAAATAATAAAAAATAATAATAATAATAATAATAATAATATGAATAATAAATATACTACCTTAAAGAATGGCTTCATAAAAAGATGTCGCAGCCCGGGTTAGAACCCGAGACCTCTCGTTCAATACACACAACCTTACCTATTTCTCTGCTTCATAATTTCTGTTTTTGAATTCTCAACTTAAATTCTTTTAGTCAATATATTTTTGACTGTCTTTCTTCTTCTTCTAATCTAATCCCCATCATTCCTAATCATCTTCATAATCTAGTCATCATGAACTTACCATATCATTATCATATTTCCATCGTCTTCATCTATATCGTTTCTGTTTACATATTAATGCTATCATCATCTTCTTAAACGTTCACTAATCCTTAACACATCAAGGTTTCATTTTGCCAAAAATACAAGATGAGAACTAGTGTTTCGGTCCAACAACATAAACATCCACGGCCCATTGTTTCAATTACTTGCATGAATTAACTGTGATTCACAAGAAAGTGTGTGTTGTTGGGTTTGAATAAATCCGACCCAAAAAGATATCACGGCCCCAATATAATAAAAATGTATCGGTCCAAGATAAACCATCTGTCAAATTTTGGTTTCGAATGAATGTTGTGTTACCGATTAAAAGGAATCTCAAATCAAAAGAATAGCTTAAAGTAACTTAAATTGGGTTTGGTTTGTTTGTAGTAGGTAGTCGACCACAACATAAAAAGGTAGTACACCCAACATTATCTTTATTTAAATTTCAAAAGCCATCCCAACTTTTATATTTTTTTTAATCGATTTGCAAGGATTGGACTAGGAGAAGAAAACAAAATGTCGGACATAATAGATAAAGAAAGAGCACTCATTCTTGTCTAAACATAGTTTTAGTAATATTCTAAATATTTAAACCCATTTTGTTGAGAACGTTTGGAAGATACAAAGGAGAAAAAAATTATGCAGCTTCGCTTTCGATATAAAATATTGTTGTAGTTTCGGTGGTCTGTAAGGGTGGTTTGGGTGGTTTCAAAGTTGTAGAGTGGCGTTTACTAACATAAATTTAATTTAACGGGTTAATGGTTGTGGTGGTTTTTAAGTTCGCAAGTAATTAAGATGGTGAGGTAGAGAGAGACAAGGTGGTGGTGGTTTGTAACCTGCGGTGATGGTTTTGGCGGTTTGATTCAAATAGAAACAGAAAACACGTGTAGCAGTAGCACAATATGCAGTTGCAGGTTAGTGTTTTAACTTTGAAGATGATTGAGATTATGGTGATCAATAGGTGTTTGAAGAAGGTGATCGAGTAATAGTAATTTCGAATAGTAGTACGTTGTGGTTTGTTGATGTTCTGGGTCAGAAACAAGAGTACTCATTTATGATCGTAGTAAGTGTTTCATAGCGGTATGTTGATGGTGATGAAGTGGTTAATTGGGTTGTGATTTTGATGTTAATCAACTAAACAGAATGAAAGAGCTGTAGCAGTCGATTTTCATGTTGGGTTGTTGGTGATTCATGATGAAAAATGAAAGAATCATAATAGCAGTTGTCGTATGTAGTAACAGTAATAAACTAAATGATGGTTGATTGCAGTCGAACATGAATAATACCTTAGTAGTAGTTGTAGCAGGTGACCACATATAATAGTTACAAGCACGATGATGGTTAAGTTTGTGGTTTGTGGGGTTCTCGGACTATAATAGTTGTGAACAAGAACCCGGTTGGTGAAGTTCGAAGATGGTGTTCAGAAGATCATGAAGGTGTTCTTGTGGATAATTGTTCATTAAAGGAAAAGAAGGACAATTGTACCAAGTGATTTCTTTCTTGAGTTTTCTGTTTTTTTTCCTTTTTGATTTGCAGAAGATATGGTGATATGTAATGATAGTAATTGAATATATTAAGCTAATAGAGAGGATTTGTTTGTATTGAAATTCGATTACGACGTATAACAAATTCAGACAACTAAATCAACCAGCATAGAAAAATTCAAATAAAGATAAAAATATAGAAAGTGATGTGTAGCTTTTCTGATTCCAAAATCGTACTATGATTTTATATGATTATTATTAATAATTACTAATTATAATTATAATTATATTTATAACAATCTAAATACAAATAATAATAATGATAATATAATATTTATAATAATAATACTAATTATATTAATACTAATTATATTGATACTTCTTATAATAATAATAATAATATTAATAATAATATAACAATTTATATATATCAGTTATCATATTTGTATCCTAATATTATTAATCATGGTATTAATATTAATATTAATATCTATTTTAAGAATGAAAGTAAAAATATTATAATATGTATATCTTAACTTGTATTATATATATATATATATATATATATATATATATATATATATATATATATATATATATATATATATATATATATATATATATATATATATATATAAGTAGTAATATTATTATAAAAGGGGGTTTTTACCGTTTAATGACCGGTTTGTCGATTTTATATTTTTAAGCGTAAAGATAAATGACAATAATTAAAGTGCGTAAAATATATAAATGATGATAAATAAAATAACAATAAATAAAATTGCGATAGAATATGAAATAAAAGGATTATGCTTATTTAAACTTTCGTAATCATGATGTTTGACGTTTTGATTTTAATTAATTGTTACTCGGGTTAATTGTCCTTTGTCCTGGTTTATTTGATACCTATCTGGTTTTTGTCCTTAATAGTCCATCGGTCATAAATATAAAGTGCGAGTGTCCTCGTCAAATTACCCTTATACCCGAAGTCAAATATTCCAACTAATTAAGGATTTAAACTGTGACGCAGTTATCACTTCTGTCAACAATTACACCAGTTATCACTATATGTAATCCACCCCTGTTTTGATTAGATATGAATATTAATTTATCCACTTGATCAGTTTGAATAATCAATTACCCAACCCGAATAATTAATTAAATGATTATAATAGATTCCATATGAACGTCACTAAATAGGACAACCATAATCATTATTAATTAGTAGGTTAATTAATTTGAAGATAGGTTCGACAGACTCCAATGAGTTGTCACTCAATTAGACAATACCCCCCATCTATTAATAGTCAATAGTCCAATTTCCACAAGTGTCGGTCTTTTGCCCAAACCTTAATTATGGTACAAAGTTCAATAACCCCGTCTTAATATTTTAGCCCAACATCACGATTACTTCGGCTCAAATAAGCATAATAATAACTTAGTTACGAGACATTAAATTAAAAAGGAAGAACATAGCTTACAGTGATGATTAATCGCGTAGCGTTGCACGGACAGAATTTCGACTTAAAACCCGTAAAATATTTCTTACAATAACCCAACTAAACCATAACTTTATTATTAAAACTAATTTATATTAAAATTATAATATAAATATATATTACATATTACAGAAGAGAGAAAGAAATATGAAGAAAGGTGTTCTTTTCATTTCACCGTGAATTTCATTTTATAGACAATTGGTGATTTGAAATTTTCACTTATGACCCCTTAACTATGCTCAATTAACAACTTTTTATTATTTATTATTATTCTTATTATGAATTATTTAAATATTATATTATATTCTTGAGCATAGTTAACTTGTAATTTTAGCTCCGTTGCGTCGAGTGTTGAAAGTTGGCTCGGGTACCAGTTCTGGATTTTCGAACGTCCTTAAGTATAATTTAATATCTTGTACTTTGCGTTTTGTAACTTGTACTCTTGTCATTTTTAGACGTTTCTCATCAATAAATTAAACCTTTTGAATTGTATCTTGTACATTTGAGCTTTTTGGACGTTTGTGTCTTCAAATCTTCATTTTTGCCTTTTGTCTTCGCACTTATTTATTTAAACAATTACAATGAAAATATAATACAATTACATATGAAAACCTATTATTTAGAAGGGATATTGCTATGAAATATATGTTCCTTTTTAGCCTTATCAAATATCCCCACACTTGAGCGTTGCTTGTCCTCAAGCAATACAGAACTTGAAATAAAAACATACATGAATCACTTTTTTATTCATCACACTTTGTACATTAGTGATTTTGATATGGTGGTATAAACAATGATAGTAACGATAGAACCATGGTTAAAGGTGGGTGTGTCATCCACAGTTGCCTCGGGTTTAGGTCAACGACACTTGCAATCAAATAGCCGATTTACTTTCGGTTTCCAAAGCAAAGTGCACATTTGAAAGGTGGTTTACAGTCCCACATGACGATGAAAATGTAGATCCTTAAGGAAATTGGATCTTTATGAAAACATTTGATCTTTTTGAAAATTTAATCTAGCTTTTACCCTAGATAAGTTTTCCGGAATAACCCTTCACCGGTGTTTGCAAAATATTTTTGTGGGTTGTGTGGGTTTCAGATTTGAAAATTTTAGCTCAACACTTGTGGTTTTGTGTTACCCACTTGCTAACCTTGTATTGGGAAAGCAACACGTCCAGTTTACTTATTCCGTATATTACCTTTCGGTAAACTACCGTCCGGTTGTAAAGGAAAGCGATGAACAAGAAACTGTTATGGCAATGTCTAATGACATGCATATGATTATGGTCTTAAAACATGTCGGATGCTAGTACTATCCTTTGTAGGAGCAATAGTAAAGATCATCCTATGATTTTTCGGTCTGGCACAAGGTCCTGTCTCCGACCATGCTATGCAACCACCGTTTCTTACGGTTGACACCCGATTTGGTTCAGGTGACCTAATGAATTCTGATGAATTCTCAGGATTTTACGTTCAATGGTAATGAACGCATTGAAAATAGGTATTCAGAAAACAAATCGGTTTTATTTTTGATCAAAATATTTTCTCGTTCAAGCTCGAGTTCGGTCCTTCGTTATGGAATCATATGTTTGTTTGGTCCTTCGGGTTGTGGTTGATGTGTTGTACTCATGTTCCCGAGGCTTTTTGTAAGGCACCCCGAAATTTAGAAGTGAAACGAGCATCTCGATCCGAAACGAGGTACAGTTCTTTAAGATATATTTGAACAAGTTTGTTAGGACTTGAAAACGTTTGTTAGAACAAGTTTCTGTTTCTCAAGAATTTCGCGCCGCGGAAGATTTATCGGTTTCTGAAAAACGTTCGTTAGGACTATTCACCCTCTTGGCGAATACTAGTATAACGTGAAGAGTCTCTCTCCATTGAGAATTTAGATAAAAGGTTTTCTTAAACGGAAGTACGAGTGTGATGCGATAGAAGTTTCCGCCTCGATGTGAGAATAAGAAGCATATTGTAGTCCGTCGATAAAACTGTGCGAAGATGAGATGGTATACACGTATAACGTATGGTTGAAGTTGAAAGAATTTTTCATTCATTCGGAAGCATAAATATGGTTCGAAAATAATCGACGATGTGTCCCAGGTATGGTTGTTATCAATATTCTCGGAGTTTTTGGATATCCAAACAAGAAAAATGAAGTCATGTACATGGCACATGGTGGTGATTAGATTGATCGAGTCCAATCACCATCACGTGTCACTAGAACTTTGGTATGACTTACCGTAATATAACCACGTTGATCGAGTGTCGTTATATTACGCTAACTCATACCTCCATTCTCACATCACTCCTTCGATTCAAGTTCGTCTAATCGTGAAGTTTTAAAATGAACAAAGTGTAACGATGTCTCTAACGTGACTCGTATTGAATCGAAAGAATTAGTGCAACTCTAAAGTAGCGTTCCCCGAGGAAAGTGTATAAATGATTGTTCACGTCAATGCAATTCAAGTCAAACAATAATCTATTCTGGTACGAGAAGTGTAACGAATCATGATAACGCATAGTACGCAACCGTAATGATAAATAGTGATGACGATACTCACCTAGAGTAGTGATGGTAGTAACAAGAAGTGGTAGATAGTAAGGAACACCGGTGTGACCCCGATAGTAAGTTTAAACGGTGGCTAATAACAATCTGGGAGACAGAGTTCCCGAACAAGTGTGACTAATGAAGTCGTTGTCATCCTTTCGTGTATGAATCTTGAAATTAATGTGGGTTACCAGAAAGTGGCAGAATACCGATTCGTATGATGAAAGCTTGGTACCATTAGGAAGTTGCCTAAGAATGATTCAAGTATAATGCACAAGTAGTCATGTAAGTGCTATCTATAGCAAATGTATGTCAGAATGCAATGGCTAACTATCCGATTGTAGTCTAGATTCACTAATGCGTCCTAACGATGCTGTCAGACACACTAATGCATATCCTAGTTCCCTACAACCAACGCTCTGATACCATCTGTAACGACCCGACAAAATCGTCATTGATGGCGCTGTTAACTTAGGTCCCATTACGTGGTCATAGTCCCTATGTGAGACGTGTTTGACCAAAATTATGTCGCATTCATTTGAAATGTACAAGACTTGCAAAGTTTAGTTTACCAAACGGATCGACAACAAGTTTAAGTTTACAAAAGTAGTAATGTATAAATGAAATAACTTGCGACATAATTAGTTAAAAATCACAGTTGCTATAAATAGCGTAAGTATGTAGACAAAAGTTTGAATCCAAGGGTGCTATCACTAGCGTATGTATATATGTATGCTTGACCCCAAGCAAGAAATCAGAGTGTATGCATGTATGCTTGACTCCAAGCAAGTATAAGTGAACGCGGAAGCATGTATCAAATAGCCAAGTATGAACCTGAGAAAACATATAGAAAACTGTCAATGAAAAATGTTGGTGAAATCATAGGTGTTTGTAAACGTTGTTTTTGAACCACAAGATTTAGTATTCCCATAACGTTGATTATCAAAATCGTTTGCATTCCAAAAGTATTGTTCGCGAGCACCCAATTATCAAGACTTAACGTTTCCTTCCATAGAACCCCATCACAATAGTGTTAGAACATACACTGTTTCTCAAAAATATATTTCATCCGTAGACGGTAGCGAACCGTCCGTAATGAGGGTTTGTCAAACCCGTATGGCCACACAATATAAGTTCTCGCTTACACCCTGCAAGTGTAACTAATGATAACCGAATTGAGGATTTTTGTTCTAACTCGCTGTGGAATGTTTGTTTCCTTGTACTTGTGTTCAAAGTATAAAAGTAAGTAGTATAAAATGTAACAAAGTATATGTTTCTCAGCTCACAATTTAAAAGTATAAAAAGTTGTTGAAAAGGTGGGACTATGATCTCACCTCGAGTGCACGAGTATAAATGTACTTCACAAAGTAAACGTGTGCATGAAAGTTGATTATCCTTGACCTAAACAAGTAAGTTGTATCAATTAATCGGTTACGACACAAGGTATGGCGAAATGTGTTCAATTAGTCCTATGGCTCGTTACGACTCGATTAGTATAGCATGTGAATCACGTTGTCAAGTTTCATGCAAGAATCAAGTTTAAAAGAAGATTAGAACGATTGCATAAATGTTTGGTTAAGTTTAAATAAAAGTCAAACTCGGTCAAGTCAAAGTCAACGAAAAATTCAACACGTTCGGGTCGGGTCCCGAACTATTTTTCTGAGGTTATTATTTATATATAAGCATGTTAGAACAAGTTACATGTGAATCGGAGGTCCATAGCATAGCAAACATTTTACGTGGAATTGAAAAGTGAAACAGAATCTGGAGTAAGGTAATCGCCACGCCGCGGCCCTAGGTGTCGCGCCGCGCCACTTGGTGTGGCCTGATGCCTGGTCAGTTTCAAAAGTTCAAGTCTTGATCCAAAATTCATTTTAGCACAAAATACGAACCGTAAACACTTAGAATGCGTATCTTATATCGTTGGAAAGCTCTTTTGACAAGGAATACAACTAACCACTTTTCATTAAGCAAAACATCAATTACAATGACCGAAATCTCGTGAAGTGATCATTGAAGGTTTATTTTCAAAGTTTCAAGTTCACAAAATGCATTTTAAGATTCGGGAATCCAATTCACACATATGATATGCCGTTTTGAAGGTAATGAAACACACATTACAACTAAACACTTACTGATAACATTTCATGGCATTCAAATGTTAAAAGTTCGTTTTAAGTCTATCAAACCCTAACCAAAATTCATAAAAATCAATAATCATGTTCTTGAAGTTTTCTTAATCAACCTACGCATCAAAACGAAGCTAGTGATACTAGTAACACAATTAAAACATGGACTTTAGCATTTAAACAACATTTAATCTTCTAAAATGCAAGGTTAAGCAAACTCATTTCAAATATTCAAACTAGTTACTCAAAACAACAAATCGAGCAAACAAAACATATATTCATGTTATACACGAGCCATAAACACTAACTAACATCATTTCAAGTATATAAAATGAATTTAGAGAAATTTAGTGTTTTTAGGAAGTTACCCAAACTTGATGAAATTGGTACCAAAATGTAGAGGATGAAGAGAGGATCACGAAAATATAATTTGTTTTGATGTTTGCTTCTTGATTCGAATTTAGATGATGATTTTGTGAGTTGGGTGTTTAAGTTCCAAAAATGGAAGTAGAGAAGAGAGAAAGAGGAGGTGGGAGATGAATGAAATGAATGGATGAGAAAGGTGGGTTGACTAGTTGACCTAGTCAACTAGTTTGCCCACTTGATAACTTCGGTCCCTCAAGATACGAAGCGGGTGCGTGAATTAACTGAACGAATATTTTCAAAAGTGCTAGAGTAAATGAGTGATGTTATAATTAATTAACGGGAATATTATGAACGTTAGTCAACGAAAACTACGAATTTAAATAACGAAGGATATTATTTAAAAAAAAAAGACAGTGTTAAAAATAAATTTAACAGAAAAACACGGGATGTTACATACAAGCACCAGAAGCATCATCGGCATCAACAGTACCACCATCAGCAACATCAACAGTACTATTACCACCATCAACAACAACATTCACATTTCACACCTCAACGTCACAATCTATACCTCGAGCATCAACGTCATACGCACCGTAGATACCAAGGAGTACCAACAACAATAACCGATGAAGTATTGATTCATAACTTCATTGGAGAAACATTCTGCGGCGATTATGTAATCTCTAAAGTCTTAGAGATTATCTATTCCAGCCTTAACCATAAATCAGATGAGTGGACCGAAATGATAGAAGGAAGAGTAGAAACCCTGACAAGAATGGTGTGTGGTTTACAAGCTAGACTTGTTATACAAGCACCACTGGTAGTACCACCAGCATCACCATCAGTATCACCAATACTGGAAAAACCTGTAGCACTACAAGCTCCGCCAATTCCATTATCATCAACATCATCACAAATTAACAACGCGTATATTGTATCAATGAGTTATGAAGTATTAACTCATTCCCCCTGAAGAAATTATATGTATATTTTATATATATATGAATTTTGAGATCAAAATAAATCTTTTCGTACTAAGCTATTATGTATGAATTGAAAAAGGGTAGATACTACTCGGTTAAATTCATATTAATATGCTATGATGTACATCCGTCGTTAACAACTTAACCATCGTTAACTACAATCTCTGTTTCAATTCAATGAATTCCATTTCATAATAAACCAAGTGTATTGTTCGAGTACGTGTTAGATTTCACACTTTCATTTTCGATGTACTCGAAACTTTCTAGAAAACGTCATTCGTGTCTTGAGAAATTCACAAGAACTCTACAAACATTAACATCATTCACCGAAGAAATGTCAATAAGAATAAATAATGAAGTATTAACTACATTAGTGAAATACTCCGCGAAGATTATGTAATCTCTAACGTTTTAGAGATTATTCATTTCTAGTTCCAGCCGAAAATCAAATGAGTTTAATATTATATTAACTCATTAAATCTATGTTACATCTGCAGAAAATATACATATATATATTTTCATAAAGGCTGTAATAAAAGTTCTCTTGCACAAAATATTACTTGTAAAACTTTTAACGGGTAGGTAATACCCGAGAGATATATAAATTCACAATTAATATGTTACATTCTTCGATTCTAATTCAGCAAATCATCAACTATACTCACTACTTTCACAACGTTATACATTCTTTTATAGAAATCAAAACAACCATTCTCATCCAAATTTGATTACATATTCTGATTTTGACAAATCAAAATTTAAGTCAAGATTTAACAAAAGACATCACTCTTAGATCCCTACAGTTTTTAAAGCTATACTTTGACTTCAAAACTGTGATAGGACATCGCTTCTATTCATAAAACTCAGAAAAATATTTATGTCGTCCAAAACTCTAGATCATCCTATGTATATTGACGATTACAATCTGCGTTTAAACCCTTCATGAGTCTTGAAAACACCTCAATTAAGAAACAATCGAGAAGATGATCCAACCACACGTTATCTATGAAAAGAAGAAATTATGCATATAGTCATACACCTGGAAAACTCCCAGAACCCAAGTAGAAGTTTAACACGTATCCGTGTCAGATCCTTTGGAATTTATTACCAAAAATAACTTTTCAATCCCTTTTCAAAGTAGATAGTTTTGTCACTGCTCCAACAAATCAACTTCAATTTTTCATTCGAATAAGCCTTATTATAACGATTACCCCTTCATCATTGTTACCGGGGAACCTTTTGAAAGGACCCGTTCATATACGTTATAAACGATTCACAATAGTTGATTACATCGCGATGTATTTGACCTCTATATGATACGTTTTACAAACATTGCATTCGTTTTTAAAAGACAAACTTTCTTTACATCAAAAATTGACGGCATGCATACCATTTCATATTACATCCAACTATAATTGACTTAATATTAATCTTGATGAACTCAACGACTCGAATGCAACGTCTTTCAAAGTATGTCATGAATGACTCCAGGTAATATCCTTAAAATGAGCTAATGCACAGGGGAAGATTTCTTTAATACCTGAGAATAAACATGCTTTAAAGTGTCAACCAAAAGGTTGGTGAGTTCATTAGTTTATCATAATCAATCATTTTCGTAATAGTAATAGACCACAAGATTTCAGTTTCCATAAATATCCGTACACTCGCAAGTGTTTAAAAGTATTCTATAAGTTGTAGGCACCCGGTAACAATCCTTAACATTCATTTTTTACCCTCTGAAGTACACTAGATCAGGTGTGTTTAATATAACTTCGAAGTACTAAAGCATTCCATAGTCAGGATGGGGTTTGTCAGGCCCAATAGATCTATCTTTAGGATTCGCGCCTACCGTACATAGACAAGTAGTTTAATGTTACCAAGCTAAGGGTATATTTCTGGTTTAAACCCACGTAGAATTTGTTTTAGTACTTGTGCCTATTTCGTAAAACATTTATAAAACAGCGCATGTATTCTCAGCCCAAAAATATATATTGCAAAAGCAATTAAAAAGGGAGCAAATGAAACTCACAATACTGTATTTCGTAGCAATTATGTATATGAAGGCACTGAACAAGTGCAGAGTTTGTCCTGGATTCACGAACGTATCAATATTGTGATTCAATATTGCAGGAAAGTACGTAGACGCAACAAAAATGATAAACGTTAGGTTGACCTCACGAGAAATACCCTCGATCAATACCCATAACCTCCATAGCTATAACCCATAATTTCCTTAGCTCTATCCCGTTTGAAAACTTATTTTGAAATCGTCTGAGTATAACTCCGTCGTAGTATTTTATGTATACTAATAATATCTTGAAATAATACAAAGAAAATATATATATATATAATTCGATTGAGAGAGTTTAGAGAAATATATTTTCAAGTTTCTATGAAATAATGAAACCTATTCAATTCTATTTATAATAGATTTTTGAATTATTAAAGTGAATTATTAAAGTATGAATTATTAAAGTGAATTATTAAAGTATGAATTATTAAAGTGAATTATTAAAGTGAATTATTAAAGTATGAATTATTAAAGTGAATTATTAAGATATGAATTATTAAAGTGAATTATTAAAGTGAATTATTAAAGTATGAATTATTAAAGTGAATTATTAAAGTATGAATTATTAAAGTTAAAGTAAAGTAAAAGTAAAGTAAAGGTAAAGTTAAAGTATAGTAAAAGTATAAAACTATATATGTATAATACGCGTATAAATATATATAATATTAATTTAAATCGTTATATATATTTAATAAAATAAAATATAAATATCGTTATCTTTATCATACTGGTTAAATAATGAGTTGTCAAAAGTGGTTCTAGATATTTATAAAAGATATATACGTTTTAATAATAAAGTTCTTTTTAAACTGAAAACGTTTTTTGTACTTTTGAAACTATATCAAATAAATATGAAAATTTTGTTTTCCAAAACTAAATATATTTAAGAATCATTTTGTTAAAAGGTTAAAATAATGGAAATCGTTATATCATAAAACATTTTAGAAAAGTAGAATTATATATATTCATAATAGGTTTCAAGTTTTTCAATTACAGTCTAGTGGTGAAGCATGGGATAAAGTCCAAAGGTTAAATAAGCGTATGAAATTATCTTAATGAAAAATGTCGAGTTACTTAACTTGTCGATATCCAACATCTAAGTTATTTACACTCCATGTTCTTATTTTCATATTAAATAAAATGAAAGTTAACATAGTTATCTTATCAAGGTCACGAGGAAAATATTATAAAACATGCCTTGGAAATTAAACAGGAATTTTCACTAACCCTTGTCTAGTTCCCGTTAATTGACACATTTGTTCTTATTTATAAATCACTTTACCATTTTTCGAATGTTGTCAAAAAGAATAGATTTCTTAAATCACAGTGGACCTCATAACATAGGCCCGTAATCGTATCATAATGTATCTGATAATTCAGTCATTTGATATTATCTCTTAATTCTGTCGATAAATATATCGAAACAAATACGTTCATGTAAAGTATCATAAATCTAATACTTTGTTAATGTTTTCAGTTAATATTTTATATTATATATACATATCTATATACTCATAATTGTTCGTGAATCGTCGAACACGGTCAAAGGGTAATTGATTACATGAATGTAGTTCCAAACTTTTTGAGATTCAACATTACAAATTCTACTTATCGTGTCGGAAACATATAAAGGTTAAGTTTAAATTTGGTCAAAAATTTTCGGGTCGTCACAGTACCTACCCGTTAAAGAAATTTCGTCCCGAAATTTGATTGAGGTCGTCATGGCTAACAATAAGAATGTTATTATGACGAATATAAGTTGATTCATAGGGTTTTATCATGATTGAGAAATATGGATGAAATAATTCGATTACTCGAAACGTATGAGTGAAGCTATCGTAAAAGAGTGAAATGAGAAAATAGGGATTCATCTTATCTTTTGACGTCATCACGGTTGATCTTCGGATTAAAGAAAATCTTTGTAATCTATATAGGATTTGATTCTTTGGTGATTAAGGAAATTATGATCCTCTTCGATTTAATGCGATGATTCATCTCGATTTTTCTGTCGAATATTTCACTATAAATCCACCTCCTTCGTTTCCTTTTAATTCACACCTTCTATTCTTTCTCCCTCAATTCTTACTTTAAAATTATTCGTCAATATGCTTCATCCAGTGCTGATTCTCGATATACTCCTCACTTTCATATCTATCGTTCTTCTTTTTCATCTACCTCAAGAAGAATCTATTTACTTCTACTATACTCTTGGTTTTATAGTGTTTTTAGTTCTCCCGTGTCTTTATATTGCTATATGCATCGATATATATGGTTTATAGTTTCTGGGTTGTTGTTGGGTTTTATATCTTCCCTTATATTTTGATGTCCCTGCTTCTGTCTTCTATAATCATTGTCATCCCCAATTAATGCTCTCTTTTATTTGCTGCGATTTATACCCCAATTTCTATTTCGGAGTTTTATCCTTTCGTTTCTTCTTCTTGCGATTAAGCACCGCTTGTAATGGTCTAGAATTCGTATATATGAATTTCGGAATGAACATTGTTAATGTTCTAAGAAGGAAATTGTAATGGCACGATCTTGACTTGTCAAATTACTAGAATACCTCAGAAAAGGCCGAATCATCAAGAAATATTTTCTTGATATTTTAGAGGTTAAAAAGAATACAAGAGTCGTGTAACATAGCACATGATGATGTTATGATCTGTGAATCATCACGTTCCATTTAGAAACTCAGCATGACTTACTGTAATATAATCATGTTGATCAAGTGTCATTATATTATACTAGTTCATGCTTCAGTTCCCAACACTACTTCAAAAATATTCCTATTTTAAATTCGAAAGTTTCAGAATTTAGAAACTAAAATAGTTTCTTTTATGATGTAATACAGACAACACGAAGAGGTAAATGATTTCAGATAAGAATAATTATGGAAATATCTTCAGAAATATGGAGGATATTTATAATGAAAGATACGATGATATCTTAAAATTTCTAATACCAGAGGATGATGAAGAATATTGTCCGTAAGGGTTTAGAGTCAGGAGCAAGGTATTCGATAATGACTTTAGCAGACATGGAATCATTTGGATTCTTTGAAGGTAGATTTCATCCTTGTGATTTATCCACAGCCTTCTTCATGGTTTGCTCAATCCGTATTTTTCAGTACCAAATCTTCTCTTTTTCTGATCTTTGTCAACACACTACTCTTTATCATCAAACTTTTTACTGTTAAGGTCGTTTATAATTTTTACTGCTTCATCAGTATTTCGAGAACTAGTTCGCAGTTTAGGGTGTTTTTTTTCAGAAACTTCACATTCAAAGTATATAAGTCCAGAAGATAGACACATATAATTGTTGGCGTAGACATGCTGCGAGATTTCAAAATACTGATTACTAATTTCCGATGATTCGTATGGCAATTCTCGTTACAAGATGCAGATGAGTAAATGATGGGGTTTTGATAAATATAAAGATTTTTTGGAAAGTCAAAGATCAATGAAGTTGTTAATAAGTTTACTGCTAATGTGGCGAGATATGAAAGGTTCCCCGGTAATAATGATGAAGGGGTAATCATTATAATAAGGCTTATTCGAATGAACAATTGAAGTTGGTTTGATGGAGCTGTGACAAAACCGTCTATTTTTAGAAGGGATTGAAAAGTTATTTTAGCTAGTAAATGCCAAAAGGTCTGACATGGATACATGTTAAATTATGACTTTGGTTTTAAGAGTTTTTCAGGTACATAACTGTGGATAACATGTGGTTGGATTATCATCTCGATTATTCATTATTTGAAGTGTCTTCAGGTATTTCGAAGGGCTTGAACACAGATTATAATCGTTAATATACATACGATGTTCTAACACAGTTTTGAAGTTAAAGTATAGCTTTGAAAGATGTAAGAATCTAAGAGTGATGATACCGGTTATAACTTGAATTGAATTCGGCAATTTCAAAATCAGAATATGTAATTAGATTTTTGAAAGAGTATGATTGTTTTGATTTCTATAAAAGAATGTATATTGTTGTGAAAGTAGGGAGTATAATGGATGATTTGCTGAATCAGATTCGAAGAATGTAACATATTAATTGTGAATTTATATATCTCTTAGGTATTACCTACCCGTTAAAAAAAATGTCACAATTAATATTTTGTACAAAAGAATTTTATTACAGTCTTTATGGAAATATATGTGTATATTTCTTCAGATGTAATATAGATTTAATGAGTTAATATTAAATTAAACTAACTTGATTTATGGTTAAGGCTAGGATAGATAATTTTTAAACTTTAGAAATTACATAATCATCGTAGAATGTTTTCTCAATGAAATTATGAATCAATACTTCATCGTGGTGGTATTCCTTAGTATCTACAGGGCGTATGACGTCGATGCTCATGGGACAGATTGTGAAGTTGAGGTTTGCGATGCGGTTGTTGTTGGTGGTGGTAATGGTACTGTTGATGTTGTTGATGGTGGTACTGGTTATGTTGCTGCTGCTGCTGCTGGTGTTTGTAACCTTTGCACCATATTCTCCAAAGCCACTACCCGAGCGCGAAGCTCGTTGACTTCTTCTATTACACCGGGGTGATTGGCGGTTCGGACGAGCGGATAAATAAGATCTAGAATTTGGTGTAGTATATAATCATGACGAGATACTATGGAAATGAGAGAGAAAATGGTATTTCGGACAGGTTCGCCGGTAAGTGCTTCAGGTTCATTGCCAAGAGGGCAATGTGGTGGATGGAAAGGATCGCCTTCTTCTTGTCTCCAATGATTAAGGAGGCTACGAACTCATCCCCAATTCATCCAGAATAAATGATGGCTGATTGGTTGATCCATTCCAGTCACACTGCTTTCGGAGCTTGAGTGGGATTCCATTTCGGAATCCGAGGAACTTGAACTGATGACGAATTCCATTTCTATACAAAATGATTTTCTGGCTATCGGGTGGTATTCTAACTACATAGAATATCTATATATATAGATCAAAAGATTTCATAGATTACGGAGGAATTTACGGAATATGTCAGGCAAAGTTTACGGTAATAGATACGATAAGATATGATTTAGCAGATACGCTAAGATATGAATTTTGTCTATACACTATTCATGCAATCAATGCATCAAGACGTGTCTAGACTAAGAATGATAAGCAGGTAATTTCCTAAGGATGGTAAGTAGATGATTTCCGACTAAAAATGATAAACAAAACATTTAACATGCAGACACGGTCGAAGTACAGACTCACTAATGCATCTTAAAAACTATCAGTTAGACACACTAATACAAGACCTGGTTCACTAAGACCACCGCTCTGATACCAACTGAAAGGACCCATTCATATATATTATAAACGATTCACAATAGTTGATTACATCGCGAGGTATTTGACCTCTATATGATACGTTTTACAAACATTGCTTTCGTTTTTAAAAGACAAACTTTCTTTACATAAAAAATTGGCGGCATGCATACCATTTCATATTACATCCAACTATAATTGACTTAATATTTATCTTGATGAACTCAACGACTCGAATGCAACGTCTTTCAAAGTATGTCATGAATGACTCCAGGTAATATCCTTAAAATGAGCTAATGCACAGCGGAAGATTTCTTTAATACCTGAGAATAAACATGCTTTAAAGTGTCAACCAAAAGGTTGGTGAGTTCATTAGTTTATCATAATCAATCATTTTCATAATAGTAATAGACCACAAGATTTCAGTTTCCATAAATATTCGTACACTTGCAAGTGTTTAAAAGTATTCTATAAGTTGTAGGCACCCGGTAACAAGCCTTAACATTCATGTTTTACCCTCTGAAGTACCCCAGATCAGGTGTGTTTAATATAACTTCGAAGTACTAAAGCATCCCATAGTCAGGATGAGGTTTGTCAGGCCCAATAGATCTATCTTTAGGATTCGCGCCTACCGTACATAGACAAGTAGTTTAATGTTACCAAGCTAAGGGTATATTTCTGGTTTAAACCCACGTAGAATTTGTTTTAGTACTTGTGCCTATTTCGTAAAACATTTATAAAACAGCGCATGTACTCTCAGCCCAAAAATATATATTGCAAAAGCAATTAAAAAGGGAGCAAATGAAACTCACAATACTGTATTTCGTAGCAATTATGTATATGACGGCACTGAACAAGTGCAGAGTTTGTCCCGGATTCACGAACATATCAATATTGTGATTCAATATTGTAGGAAAGTACGTAGACGCAACGAAAATGATAAACGTTAGGTTGACCTCACGAGCAATACCCTCGATCAATACCCATAACCTCCATAGCTATAACCCATAATTTCCTTAGCTCTATCCCATTTGAAAACTTATTTTGAAATCGTCTGAGTATAACTCCGTCGTAGTATTTTATGTATACTAATAATATCTTGAAATAATACAAAGAAAATATATATATGTAATTCGATTGAGAGAGTTTAGAGAAATATATTTTCAAGTTTCTATAAAATAATGAAACATATTCAATTCTATTTATAATAGATTTTTAAATTATTAAAGTGAATTATTAAAGTATGAATTATTAAAGTGAATTATTAAAGTATGAATTATTAAAGTGAATTATTAAAGTGAATTATTAAAGTATGAATTATTAAAGTGAATTATTAAGATATGAATTATTAAAGTGAATTATTAAAGTGAATTATTAAAGTGAATTATTAAAGTATGAATTATTAAAGTGAATTATTAAAGTACGAATTATTAAAGTTAAAGTAAAGTAAAAGTAAAGTAAAGGTAAAGTTAAAGTATAGTAAAAGTATAAAACTATATACGTATAGTACGCGTATAAATATATATAATATTAATTTAAATCGTTATATATATTTAATAAAATAAAATATAAATATCATTATCTTTATCATACTGGTTAAGTAATGAGTTGTCAAAAGTGGTTCTAGATATTTATAAAAGATATATACTTTTTAATAATAAAGTTCTTTTTAAACTGAAAACGTTTTTTGTACTTTTGAAACTAAATCAAATAAATATGATAATTTTGTTTTCCAAAACTAAATATATTAAAGAATCATTTTGTTAAAAGGTTAAAATAATGGAAATCGTTATATCATAAAACATTTTAGAAAAGTAGAATTATATATATTCATAATAGGTTTCAAGTTTTTAAATTACAGTCTATTGGTGAAGCATGAGATAAAGTCCAAAGGTTAAATAAACGTAAGAAATCATCTTAATGAAAAATGTCGAGTTACTTAACTTGTCGATATCCAACATCTAAGTTATTTACACTCCACGTTCTTATTTTCATATTAAATAAAATGAAAGTTAACATAGTTATCTTATCAAGGTCACGAGGAAAATATTATAAAACATGCCTTGGAAATTAAACATGAATTTCCACTAACCCTTGTCTAGTTCCCATTAATTGACACATTTGTTCTTATTTATAAATCACTTTACCATTTTCCGAATGTTGTCAAAAAGAATAGATTTCTTAAATCACAGTGGACCTCATAACATAGGCCCGTAATCATATCATAATGTATCTGATAATTCAATCATTTGATATTATCTCTTAATTCTGTCGATAAATATATCGAAACAAATACGTTCATGTAAAGTATCATATATCTAATACTTTGTTAATGTTTTCAGTTAATATTATATATTATATATACATATCTATATACTCATAATTGTTCGTGAATCGTCGAACACGGTCAAAGGGTAATTGATTACATGAATGTAGTTTCAAACTTTTTGAGATTCAACATTACAAATTCTGCTTATCGTGTCGGAAACATATAAAGGTTAAGTTTAAATTTGGTCAAAAATTTCCGGGTCGTCACACCTTTTATATCTCGCCACATTAGCAGTAAACTTACCAACAACTTCATTGATCTTTGACCTTCCGAAAAATCATTATACTCATTGAAACTGTATCATGTACTCATCCACATCTTGTAACAATAATTTTCATACCAACTACCAGGAATTAGCAATCAGTATTTCGAATCTCGCAACATTTCTACATCAACAGTTATATGCATACCTATAACAATTATCTCTTAGAATTATGATCTTCCATTCTGAAATTCTTAAAAGCGCCCAACCTACGAATCAGTTCTCAAAATTTTGAAAAATGCTGATGAAGCAGCAAAAACTGTAAACGACCTTAACAGCCAAAAGTTTGTTGATAAAGAATAGTGCGTTGGCAAAGCTCAGAAAAGAGAAGGTTTGGAACTGGAAAACGGATTGAGCAAACCATGAAGGAGGCTGCAGACAAATCACAAAGACTAAACCTGCCTTCAAAGAATCCAAATGATTCAGTGTCTGCTGAAGTCATTAACGAATACCTTGCTCTTGACTCTAAACCTTTGCGGACAAATCTTCTTCATCACCTTTCGATCTTAGAAATTCTAAGATATCATCGTATCTTTCATTATAAATATCCTCGATATTTTTGAAGATATTTTCGTAACTATTATTATCTAAAATTATTCATTTCTGCAAGCTATCTGTGTTATATCATAAAAGAAACTGTTTTAGTTTCTAAATTCTAAAGAAAAAAATTCGAATTTAAAATATGAATGTTTTTGAAGTAGTGTTGGGGACTGAAGCATGAGTTAGTATAATATAATGACACTTGATCAACGTGATTATATTACAGTATGTCATGCTGAGTTTCTAATGGTACATGATGATTCACAGACTATATCGTCATCATGTGCCATGTTACATAACTTTTTCATTCTATTTAACCTCTAGAATTATCAAAAAAATATTTTTCTTGATGATTCGGTCTTTTCCGTAATTTTCTGGTAATTTAACAAGTCAGATCGTGCTATTACCATTTCTTTCTTAGAACATTAGTATTGTTCATCCGAAGCTTCATACCTACGAATTCTGGACCATTACTCGCTTGACTTGAAGTCGGGAAGAGGAGACAAAAGCATGGAACTCTTATATATAAAAGAAAATATAAAGCCCGACAACAATACATAAATTACAAATCGTGCATATCAATACGTATTGCAACGTAAAGGCACGGGAGAATTAAAAACACTATAACCCCAAGGTAATAGTAAAAGTAAATAAATTCCTCCGGTGGTAGATGAAAAAGAAGAATGACAGATGTGATAGTCAAGAATATATCAAGAATTAGAACTGGATGGAGCATATTGATGAATGTTTTGGAAGTATGAATTAAGGAAGAAAGTATAGAAGATGAGAGATATGGAAATAAGGAAACGAAGGGGGAGGGTGTTAATTTATAGCGAAATATCAGACATAGCAATCGAGGCAGATTACGCATCTAATCGAAGAAAATTCTAATTTCCTTAATTACTGAAGAATCAAATCTTATTAAGATTACAAAGATTTTCTTTAATCCGGAAATCAACCGTGACGACGTCAAAAGTTAAGACGAATCTTTATTTTTCTCATTTCACTCTTTTGCGATAGCTTCGCTCGTACTCTTCACATAATCGAGTTGTTTTATCCATATTACTCAATGATGATAAAACTCTAATTTCCAACTCATATGAGTCATGAAAATATACTTATTGTCAGCCATGACCATCCCAATCAAATTTCGGGACAAAATTTCTTTAACGGGCAGGTACTGTGACGACCCAGAAATTTCCGACCAAATTTAAACTTTATCTTTAAATGATTTAATATTTCCGACACGATAAACAAAGTCTGTAATGTGAAAATCTCAAAAACTTTGAACTGTGTTCATATAATCAATTAACCTTTTATTCCTACTATTTACGAACGTCATAATTTGTATTAACTATATATACGTGTGTATATATATATTTAACTTGAAAATATAAACTTAAATAATCACACGTGATTGAAAATATAAACTTAAATAATCACACGTGATTGAAAATATAAACTTAAACAATCACATGTGATTGAATATATGATATGAACTTGCTATATTAATTTTGTTCATTTGTATTATTATCTGAATCGTTATTATTATTATAGGTTCGTAAATCCAAGGACGACGGCCATATTTTTAATAAGTTGAAAACTTATTATTAATATACTTTTACTACCGTGAGTATATAGTCCCATTTTTAAACTCTAAATATATTTTGGGATGAGAATACATGCATTTTATGTTTTACACTATGGACACAAGTACTTAAAATATATTCTACATTGAGTTGTAACACCTTGCATATCTTCTATAATAGCTTGGTAACTAATATTTACATGTTGTAAGAACATGTAAGCGCGAATCCTATTGATAGATCTATTGGGTTTGACAACCCCAACCGGGCTAGTCGCTCTGGTATCGTAAACGGTTGCATAGTACTTCATTTTTACTACACTTGGTACAGTGTAGGGAGATTTCATAATAAAGGGAATATGCCACATTAATGGTTAAGTATGGTTACCGAAGAGCTCAACAACTTATAGAATATCTTTATTGAAATGTTTGTAACTATGAAATCTTGTGGTCTATATTTATATCGATGCTAGCTTTAAACCTATATATCTCACCAACCTTTGTGTTGACTGTTTAAGCATGTTTATTCTCAGGTCCTTAAGAAAGTCTTCCGCTGTTGCATTATCTGAGCAAGCTGTGCATGGAGTCTCATGCTTTTGTTTAAATGAAGTGTTGCATTCAATAAAATCTTTGTCATGTATTATATTCGATTGTTATGTCATGTGTGTAGTATTTGGAAACTGATGTATCATGGGGATTATTTCTTAAATAATCGCCCACTTGTTTAAAACATGCATTATGTATAATAATGGTGTGCTTTTTATGAAACGAATGCAATATTTTCTAAAACGTATCATATAGAGGTCAAATACCTCGCTATGGGACCAATGAATAACGTACTGCGTTTATAGTAATATGGACGTGTCGTTTCATGATCATAGCTGTTTATGTTGATGATCTTAACATCATAGGTACTAATAAAGAGATCCATGAAGCCATTCAACTTCTAAAGAAAGAATTTGAAATGAAAGATCTCGAAAAAACCAAGTATTGCCTTGGTTTGCAGATTGAGCATATGCCTAATGGTTTACTTGTACATCAAACAACTTATACGGAAAAGATTTTAAAACGTTTCAATATGGACAAGGAAAAACCATAAGTACTCCTATGGTTGTTAGATCACTTAATGTTGACACTGATCCATTTCGTCCCTGTGAAGATCATGAAGATATCCTGGGACCAGAAGTACCATATCTTAGTGCAATTGGAGCTCTTATGTATCTTACAAATTGTACAAGACCAGATATTTCTTTTGCAGTTAATTTGTTGGCAAGGTTCAGCTCAGCTCCTACCAAAAGACACTGGTATGGGATCAAACACATATTTAGATACCTTCGAGGAACTACTGATTTAGGATTATTTTATTCTAACGAATCAAAACAAGATTTGGTTGGTTATGCAGATGCAGGTTATTTATCTGATCCACATAAAGCTAAATCTCAAAATGGATATGTATTCCTAAATCGAGTGTGACGACCCGGAAACTTCCGACCAGATTTAAACTTAATCTTCATATGATTTCGATACGATAAGCAAAGTCTGTAATATTGAGTCTCAGCAATTTTTGAACTGTTTACATGGATTCATTTAACCTGTGATTATTCCCGACGATTCACGAACAATTGTTTGTAAATAAATATGTATACATATATATAAATGTAAGTATATTTAGTCAATTGAAATTATAAAATACAATTTAAACATTGGAATTAAGTATGTAAAATAAAATACAAAATAATTAAGTGTAATTTAAAATGACGTTATATATAAATATATATGATTTTATATATAATTAAAATATTGTGCTATATTGTATTACTATTAGTTATAATATTAAGAGTAGTATTATTATTATTGTAATTATTAATAAGATTAATTAATAATCTATAAATGAAACTATATAAATATAAGAGATAAACATTTATGATAATTGTTATATATTACATTATTATTATTATTATTATTATTATTATTATTATTATTATTATTATTATTATTATTATTATTATTATAATTAGTATTAAAATAATTAATATTATTATTTGCATTAGGGTTAATACTATTGTCATTTTTTTTCTTTTTTTTTTCTTATTTGTTTTTGTTAATATAATTATTATCTATTATCATTATGAATATTATTAGTAATTATTATTACTATTTAATTATTATTATTATTACTTACATATTTAATAGTTATTAATATTAATTATATAAAGTATAAATCAAGAGATTTTCGTACAAGTTTGTTAAGGGTATCAATCTAACTATTTCTGATTGATAATCCTGTCTCTGATCGAATCTCAATTCTAAACACAAGCAACCAAATTCAATTAGCTATACATATCAAACTTTATTTATTTTATATTTTTTTCCTGTACGACTTATACAGATATATGAATTGGTTATCAATCTCTTTCAAATCTTATTTCCTTTTTGTAAGATGGATCCTATTTTCACTATAAAACAACCCATGCCATCACCACCTTAAGAATCTTATCATTGAAACAACCATCCTTGCTTATCTTGTGCTAACAATCGATCACCACCTTTAAACTACCACCGATCAAAATTTCCTTGTTTAATCATCATATCACAACCACAAATGACAATCACTTTTGATCACGTTTTCAACAAACTCACTACAACCACTATAACCACACCACTCATCTAACCATTCTTAAACTACTTCACGTTCCTTTCGGTTTGCAACCAAAAGCACCACGTAAACCATACACCACCGAAACTCCCACTTGTTGCACGAATGTACAGACCGAAACTATCATCCAAGCTACGCTTTCTATTTTCTATTCCTACGTGATCTATTACATGATGATGTTTCAATTCTCAAAACATAACACATGTACTACTATTGCTACCTTCTTCGTGACCCAAAACAACCATTATGAATTCGAATAGGCTGCGGATATATATTATAATTTGAAGCTGCTAATGCTTATATTTTATTTCTAGTGGCCGACATTTACTCACATAATTAACCCCACTTGAATTGTATAGAAAATAAATGGCTTGATAAGTGGTTTGAGGGGCCACCTCATTTCCTTTGAAACCGCTACTTCATGCTCCAATTTTGGCAAGTGGATATTATTGGTATTATATTATAGTAATACTTCATCAATTTTCCTACAAGAAATATAGGTGGGGTAGTTTAATTTAGTCTAGCCGACATTTAGTGAATGAATTTGGAATTGTTATAATGAATTGGGCCATTAAACATTGAAGTTGAGCCATCGTATTTTTTTTTGTCTTGAGCCTACATCACGAAACCTTTACAGCCATGCTTCATGCCCTGTCCCTTTTATCCGATTAAAATTTACGAAGTATTGATGATGATTAAGTATAATGAATAACGAGATGAAGTATGGTGATGGGTATTCAAGATTATGATGAGGTGATGACGTGGTTATGATACCGTATGATGATGATAAATGATAAAGATCATGATGATGTTGTGATCAATTAGGAACGATATATGGTGACCATGATATACATAATTTGATGACGATGAGGATGATGACCATTGGTGATGATAATGATGATGATGATCCAACGATAATGATGTTGATTAGGGTATAAATCTTTATTATTATTATTATTATTATTATTATTATTATTATTATTATTATTATTATTATTATTATTATTATTATTATTATTATTAAAAAATATCATTATTATTATTATCATTACCAATATTATCCTTATTATTTTTAGCATTATTAATAAAATTATCATGATTATCATTTTTAGAAATATCATTATTTTTATCATAATTAGTATTATTTTATTATTATTTTTATTATTACTTCGATTATTGTTATTACTAATATTATTGATATAATTATCATTATTACAAGAATTATTAATATCATTACTAACATATAACATTTTTCTAACTAGTATCATTATTATAAGTATTATCATTTTATTATCATTATTATTATTATTATTATTATTATTATTATTATTATTATTATTATTATTATTATTATTATTATTATTATTATTATTATTATTATTATTATTATTATTATTATTATTATTATTATTATGATTATCACTTTTATATTAACAATATTATTATAACAAATAAATATTTTCTATATAAGAGTATATATTACAACTATCATAATATTACATATAGTTATATATATTAAGATTATTTATATAAATATTTACATATAAAATTATTGATTTTAAATATAATATTAAACTATATAAATATTAACTATTTTAAAAATATACAAATTAAATATATATGATATATAATTTAAGATATAATATATGAACTTATTTGATTACCATTACATGTATTAATAAATATACAAATGATATAGGTTCGTGAATCCAAGGCCAACCCCGAATTGTTCAATGTCGTCATATGTATTTTTACTACAAAATACAGTATTGTGAGTTCATTTGATTCCATTTTACTCTTTACATTTTTGGGACTGAGAATACATGCGCTGTTTTTACAACTGCTTTATTAAATGCTTTTGAAATATACTTTGAACTGTGAATACATGAAATGCTTTTATAAATGTTTGACGAGATAGACACAAGCAAAACATTCCTCGAATGAATTATTATGCAGACAGAAGTTCTGTGGATTATTATTGAATTAGTTGGACGTTATAATTGCCACTAATTGTTGTGAATATTTTTCCCCTGATTATTATTGCTTGGTAACCTAAGAATTAGAATCGGGTATGGCCCTAATTCACGCGAATCCTAAAGGTAGCTACCGGGTTTAACACCCCCACCCAGAAAGTTCACTAGACGGAAGAGCTAGTGGGCGTGGTGTTTAGTACTTCGAAGTTTATATGATTATTATACAGACGAGATGTTCTGTTTTGGGGATATTATTAAGCGCATTATATGTTAAGGTCGGTTACCAAGCCAAGCAATGAAAGTAAAGTGAATGTTATGTATCGAGAGAATGATTTTATACACAGGTTATGTGTATGTTATTTTTGTGCACGGAATATGTGTACGGTTACTATGATTTATGAAATATGAATTTCGTACACAAGAAATGTGTACTGTATTTAAATGATATCGCATGTACATTACAGGTGGGTATAGGATTCGGGCCCATTTGTACTATGCATCATTTAAATCTTGTGGTCTATCAAAATGATGAATTTTATTGTTTATGATAAACCTATAAACTCACCAACCTTTTGGTTGACACTTTAAAGCATGTTTATTCTCAGGTATGAAAGAAATCTTCTGCTGTGCATTTGCTCATACTACATGGAGTCGTTCATGGCATATAGAGGTCAGAACCTCGCAATGGGACCAACTGTTGAAGACTTCGTCCAGATGGATTAGGACGGGTCATCACATGTGGTATCAGAGCGGTGGTCTTAGTGAACCAGCTCATGCATTAGTATGTCTAACTGATAGTTGCTTAGGTGCATTAGTGAGTCTGGACTTCGACCGTATCTGCATGTCAAAAGTTTTGCTTATCATTTCGTGTCAAAAATTGCCTGCTTATCATTCTTAGGGAATCACTTGCTTATCACTCTTAGTCTAGACACGTCTTACTGCCTCTATTGCATAGACAGTGTATAGATAAATTCATATCTTAGCATATCTGTTACTGTAAACTTTACCTAACATGTTCCGTAGATTCCTCCGTAACTTATGGGATTTTAGTATTATATATGCATATGTAAATTATGTATTGCAGGGTACTAACCTACATCCTATAATCTATTTCTTATCGAAAATCCTTCATCAGCTCGTACGAGATGAATCCCTCAACCAGTTGAGTCCCTCAGATTCAGACAGCTATTCCGATATGGATTTACACTCGAACTCCGAAAGCAATGTAACCGGAATGAACCAACTGAATTCACCTCTTGGCGAAGAACCTGATGCACTTACCAGCGAACCTATTCAAAACACCAATTTCAGCCTCATTTCCAGGGTAGCTCGTCACAATTATATTCTACCCACAATTCTAAACCTTATTCATCCACTCGTTCTGACCGATAATCATCCCGGAATAATAACAGAAGTCAACGAGCTTCGCGCCCGAGTTATAGCCTTGGAAAACATGGTGCAAAATGTACCAGCTTTAGCAAAAACATCGGCACCAACAGTACCATCAACAATCCAGGTCTCAATATCTCATTCTATACCTCGAGTATAATCATCGTTCTACGTATCATTCTACATCAATTATCTTCGTTCGACATGACGATTATGTAATCTTTAATGTCTTAGAGATTATGTATTCTAGTTCTAACGGTAAATCAAATGAGATTAATATTATATTAACTCATTAAATCCATGATTGCATCTGAAGAAAATATATATGTATATATGTTTTCATAAAGATTGTAATTAAAAATTCTTTTGTACAAACTGTTAATGGTGAAAATATTTTAACGGGTAGGTAATACCCGAGGAATATTTAAATTTCACATTAATAAGTTATACTGTACATTCTTCGAATCTGATTCAATAGTCATTTACTATCCTACTTACAACCACAGAAGTACAAATCCATTCATCACAGAATAACCATTTTCATTCAATTTCATATTTGGATTTTGACCTATCAGAATCCAACAAGTGGCATAATGAAGAAAACATTGGACAAAATAAAATTTGTTAGAAACAAACATATTAACTATGAGAAATTTTGTTAAGAATCCACGCTAACTGTTCCTAGCTAACTGTTCCTAGCTAACTGTTAATTCCGTATTACCTTTTATTTATTGCAATTTATTTATCGCCTTTTAGTTATCGCAATTTTAATTTTCGCAATTTTATTTATCGTCATTTAATTTCTGTTATTTATTTTACGCACTTTAAATATCAGGACACGTATATAAGGTTTTGACATATCATATCGACGCATCTATATATATTATTTGGAATAACCATAGACACTCTATATGCAGTAATGCTGGAGTTAGCTATACAGGGTTGAGGTTGATTCTACAATAATATATATAGTTTGAGTTGTGTTCGAGTCTGAGACAGGTACACGGGTCATGAAACATATTAATTAATTCAAATATTATATATTAAACTATATATGAATTATCGGACTATTAACTGTGGACTATCGACTGTGGACTAATAATATTGGATAATTAAAATAAATTAAAATATTGATTATAACATATGAAACTAAACATTTTCTTCAAGTTTGCCACTTGATTTCATCTTAAACCTCATTTGTATCTTAACGATTACAATCTGCGTTCAAACCTTTCATGATTCTTGAAAACATCTCAATCAAGAGGATGAACCAACCGCACTTCATCTACAGAAGGAAAAATTTATGCATATAGTTATGCATCTGAAAAACTCTCAGAAACTGAGTAAACGTTTAACACGTAGTTGTGCTAATTCCTTAGTGTTATTATTACCCAAAATAACTTGATAATCCCTTTCAAAGTAGCAAATTTTGTCACAGCTCCAACAAGACAACTTCGACTATTCGTTCGAAACAACCTTATTATAACCTTTATATATATGCGTACTCTTTTATCGTTACCGAAAAACCTTTTATATTCCACCATAATACCATCAGCGTTTAATCATCTAAAAACACAATTTTCTTGAAACCACCTCGGATTGATAACCGTTGATTTAGATATGGTAGCATTAAATGCAGAGGGAACAGCAAAATCGTAGATGGTCTAAATGGTCAAAAGTTTGATAATAAAGAATGGAATGTTGGAAACGCCCAATAGAAAATTTAGTACCGAAAAGCGGATTATGTGAAACTATGAAGGAAGCCATGGACAAATCACAAAGACTAAACTTGCCTTCAAAGAATCCAAATGATTCAATGTCCGATGAAATCTTTAGAGAATATCCTGCTCCGAAGTCATGTTAAAATCTTGCGGAAAATTTTTCTTCATCAACCTTCGAACTTAGAAATTCCAAAATATCATCATAAATATCTTCGATATTTCTGAGGATATTTTCACAAATATTCTGGTCCGAAATTATCTACCTCTTTGTGTTTTCTGTATTCCATTATATTGAAAACTTCTGTAAAATCTAAGTATAAATTATGAATGAATTGTGGAGAAGTGTTGGGAATTGAAGCATGGGTTAGTATAATATAATGACGCTTGGCCAACGTGATTATATTACAGTAAGTCATGCTGAGTTTCTAATAGAATGTGATAAAGGATCACAGATCATACCTTTATCATGAACCATGTTACATAACCCTTTCATTCTACTTAACCTCTGAACATATCAAGAAAATATATTCTTGATAGTTCCATCCTCAGGGATTCTGGTAATTTGACAAATCAAATCGTGCTAATACATTCTTTTCTACTTAAGAATACTATAATCATTCGAAACTCCATACTTAAGAATTCTGAACCATTACTCACTTTACTAGAGGTCGAGAAGAGAATAAAAAGGCAAAGAGCTCCGAAACATAAGGGAAGATATAAAACCCAACAACAACCCAGAAACTATAAACCGTATATATCGATGCATATAGCAACATAAAGACACGGGAGAATTAAAAACATTATAACCCCAAGGGCGAAGTAGAAGAAAACCGATTCCTCTGGTGGTAATTGGAAAAGGAGAATGATCGATATGAAAGTCAGGAATATATCCAGAATTAAAACTGGATGAAGCATATTGACTGATGATTTGGAAGAATGAATTAAAGTGTAGAAAATGGAAATGGTGGGAAATATTGGAACGGAAGAAGTTCATTTATAGTGGAATATCCGACAGAGCAATCAAAACAGATCACCATATTCAATTATAAAGATCTTAATTTCCTTACTCGCCGAAGAAACAAATCTTATAGATTTCCAAGATTTTATTTTAAATCCCTTGAATTTCGGAATTCAATCTAGACAACATCAAAAGTTAAGACGAACCTTATTTCAAATGTGACTATGTCAAAAGATAAGACAAATCTCTATTTTCTCATTTCACTATTTTGTGATAGCTTCACTCGTACGCTTCGAGTAATCGAATTGTTTTATCCATATTATTTAATGATGATAAAACTCTGCTTATCAACTCATATTCATTATAAAACATTTTTATTGTTAGCCATGACCACTTCACTCAAATTTCGGGACGAAATTTCTTTAACAGGTAGGTACTGTGACGACCTGGAAATTTCTGACCAAATTTAAACTTAATCTTCATATGATTTCGATACGATAAGCAAAGTCTGTAATATTGAGTCTCATCAATTTTTGAATTGTTTACATGGATTCATTTAACCTGTGATTATTCCAGACGATTCATGAACAATTGTTTGTAAATAAATATGTATACATATATATAAATGTAAGTATATTTAGTCAATTGAAATTATAAAATACAATTTAAACATTGGAATTAAGTATGTAAAATAAAATACAAAATAATTAAGTGTAATTTAAAATGACGTTATATATAAATATATATGATTTTATATATAATTAAAATATTGTACTATATTGTATTACTATTAGTTATAATATTAAGAGTAGTATTATTATTATTGTAATTATTAATAAGATTAATTAATAATCTATAAATGAAACTATATAAATATAAGAGATAAACATTTATGATAATTGTTATATATTACATTATTATTATTATTATTATTATTATTATTATTATTATTATTATTATTATTATTATTATTATTATTATTATTATTATTATTATTAGTATTAAAATAATTAATATTATTATTTGCATTAGGGTTAATACTATTGTCATTTTTTTTCTTCTTTTCTTATTTGTTTTTGTTAATATAATTATTATATATTATCATTATGAATATTATTAGTAATTATTATTACTATTTAATTATTATTATTATTACTTACATATTTAATAGTTATTAATATAAATTATATAAAGTATAAATCAAGAGATTTTCGTACAAGTTTGTTAACGGTATCAATCTAACAATTTCTGATTGATAATCTTGTCTCTGATCGAATCTCAATTCTAAACACAAGCAACCAAGTTCAATTAGCTATACATATCAAACTTTATTTATTTTATATTTTTTTCCTGTACGACTTATACAGATATATGAATTGGTTATCAATCTCTTTCAAATCTTATTTCCTTTTTGTAAGATGGATCCTATTTTCACTATAAAACAACCCATGCCATCACCACCTTAAGAATCTTATCATTGAAACAACCAACCTTGCTTATGTTGTGCTAACAATCGATCACCACCTTTAAACTACCATCGATCAAAATTTCCTTGTTTAATCATCATACCACAACCACAAATGACAATCACTTTTGATCACATTTTCAACAAACTCACTACAACCACTATAACCACACCACTCATCTAACCATTCTTAAACTACTTCACGTTCCTTTCGGTTTGCAACCAAAAGCACCACGTAAACCACACACCACCAAAATGCCCACTTGTTGCACGCATGTACAGACCGAAACTATCATAAAAGCTACGCTTTCTGTTTTCTATTCCTACGTGATCTGTTACATGATGCTGTTTTAATTCTCAAAACATAACACATGTACTACTGTTGCTACCTTCTTCGTGACCCAAAACCACCATTATAAATTCGAATAGGCTGCGGATATATATTATAATTTGAAGCTGCTAATGCTTATATTTTATTTCTAGTGGCCGACATTTACTCACATAATTAACCCCACTTGAATTGTATAGAAAATAAATGGCTTGATAAGTGGTTTGAGGGGCCACCTCATTTCCTTTGAAACAGCTACTTCATGCTCCAATTTTGGCAAGTGGATATTATTGGTATTATATTATAGTAATACTTCATCAATTTTCCTACAAGAAATATAGGTGGGGTAGTTTAATTTAGTCTAGCCGACATTTAGTGAATGAATTTGGAATTGTTATAATGAATTGGGCCATTAAACATTGAATTTGAGCCATCGTATTTTTTTTTGTCTTGGGCCTACATCACGAAACCTTTACAGCCATTCTTCATGCCCTGTCCCTTTTATCCGATTAAAATTTACGAAGTATTGATGATGATTATGTATAATGAATAACGAGATGAAGTATGGTGATGGGTATTCAAGATTATGATGAGGTGATGACGTGGTTATGATACCGTATGATGATGATAAATGATAAAGATCATGATGATGTTGTGATCAATTAGGAACGATATATGGTGACCATGATATACATAATTTGATGATGATGAGGATGATGACCATTGGTGATGATAATGATGATGATGATCCAACGATAATGATGTTGATTAGGGTATAAATCTTTGTTATTATTATTATTATTATTATTATTATTATTATTATTATTATTATTATTATTATTATTATTATTATTATTATTATTATTATTATTATTATTATTAAAAAATATCATTATTATTATTATCATTACCAATATTATCATTATTATTTTTAGCATTATTAATAAAATTATCATGATTATTATTTTTAGAAATATCATTATTTTTATCATAATTAGTATTATTTTATTATTATTTTTATTATTACTACGATTATTGTTATTACTAATATTATTGATATAATTATCATTATTACAAGAATTATTAATATCATTACTAACATATAACATTTTTCTAACTAGTATCATTATTATAAGTATTATCATTTTTATTATTATTATTATTATTATTATTATTATTATTATTATTATTATTATTATTATTATTATTATTATTATTATTATTATTATTATTATTATTATTATTATTATTATTATTATTATTATTATTATTATTATTATTATTATTATTATTATTATTATTATTATTATTATTATTATTATTATTATTATGATTATTACTTTTATATTAACAATATTATTATAACAAATAAATATTTTCTATATAAGAGTATATATTGCAACTATCATAATATTACATATAGTTATATATATTAAGATTATTTATATAAATATTTACATATAAAATTATTGATTTTAAATATAATATTAAACTATATAAATATTAACTATTTTAAAAATATACAAATTAAATATATATATATGATATATAATTTAAGATATAATATATGAACTTATTTGATTACCATTACATGTATTAATAAATATACAAATGATATAGGTTCGTAAATCCAAGGCCAACCCTGCATTGTTCAATGTCGTCATATGTATTTTTACTACAAAATACAGTAGTGTGAGTTCATTTGATTTCCTTTTACTCTTTACATTTTTGGGACTGAGAATACATGCGCTGTTTTTACAACTGCTTTATTAAATGCTTTTGAAATATACTTTGAACTGCGAATACATGAAATGCTTTTATAAATGTTTGACGAGATTGACACAAGCAAAACATTTCTCGAATGAATTATTATGCAGATAGAAGTTCTGTGGATTATTATTGAATTAGTTGGACGTTATAATTGCCACTAATCGTGGTGAATATTTTTCCCCTAATTATTATTGCTTGGTAACCTAAGAATTAGAATCGGGTATGGCATAATTCACGCGAATCCTAAAGGTAGCTACCGGGTTTAACACCCCCACCCAGAATGTTCACTAGACGGAAGAGCTAGTGGGCGTGGTGTTTAGTACTTCGAAGTTTATATGATTATTATACAGACGAGATGTTCTGTTTTGGGGATATTATTATGCGCATTATATGTTAAGGTCGGTTACCAAGCCAAGCAATGAAAGTAAAGTGAATGTTATGTATCGAGAGAATGATTTTATACACAGGTTATGTGTATGTTATTTTTGTGCACGGAATATGTGTACGGTTACTATGATTTATGAAAAATGAATTTCGTACACGAGAAATGTGTACTGTATTTAAAAAATATCGCATGTACATTACAGGTGGGTATAGGATTCGGGCCCATTTGTACTATGCAGCATTTAAATCTTGTGGTCTATCAAAATGATGAATTTTATTGTTTATGATAAACCTATGAACTCACCAACCTTTTGGTTGACACTTTAAAGCATGTTTATTCTCAGGTATGAAAGAAATCTTCCACTGTGCATTTGCTCATACTACATGGAGTCGCTCATGGCATATAGAGGTCAGAACCTCGCAATGGGACCAACTGTTGAAGACTTCGTCCAGATGGATTAGGACGGGTCATCACATGAAGGTACTGCAATATCATGGCGTTCTCAAAAACAAACACTTGTTGCAACATCATCAAATCATGCCGAAGTGATTGCATTACATGCTACTCGGGAATGTTTTTGGTTGAGATCAATGACACAACTCATTACTGATTCTTGTGGACTAGAACGCGATAAAAGTCCAACAACTATCTATGAATATAATGCAGCTTGCAGAGCACAGATGAAAGAAGGGTATATCAAAAGTGACCGAACAAAACACATACCTCCTAGATTCTTCTCATATACTCAAAATCTCATCAAAGACAACCAGATTGAAATGAGATATGTTCAATCCAGTAAAAACTCTGCCTATCTTTTCACCAAAGCACTTCCAACTGCTATTTTTAGAACGCATGTTCACAATATTGGCATGAGGCATGTTCAAAAGATGTAAAAGATCAACGATGTCTACTTGAGGGGGAGTCAACTCTATGCTGCACTCTTTTTCCCTTAGCTAAAGTTTTTTTCCCAATGGGTTTTCTTTAGCAAGGTTTTTAACGAGGCAGTAATTTATAGTCAATATCCGAGCTAATAAAATTGTCATTCAAGGGGGAGTGTTGTGATAAAGTAAATATGGATGACAGCTACTCCTAATTATAAGTCAAATAATGCACAGTAAATCATGTATTATAAATACCCCATCAAATGTAATCATGTAACTTGCTTGAATGATATATATATATTTCATATATACTCTCTCTCTCTCTCTCTCTCTCTCTCTATTTATATCTTCTAATAATTATCAATAGTCCACAGTCAAAAACCACGTCACTAAAGGTAGTTATAAGCCTACTGAATTATAACACGTCACTAAAGTTAGTTATAAGCCTACTGAATTATAACACGTCACTAAAGGTAGTTATAAGCCTATTGGATTAAAACAGAAAGGACTAATGTGTATTATTGGTAGTAAATCACCTGTTGTTGTTGTACTTTCTAGAAGTATGGAACATGGTTTTAAAAGGGTAAGTATGGAACATGGTTTTAAAAGGGTAAGTGAGCTGAAGATGATGAATAGGTAAAGATGAAAATGTTTTGTTTAACAAAGGGACCAATTAAATTAGAGTTTACAAACATAAGGGACTAATAGTGTAAATGTTTAGAAATGAAATTAAGGTGACCTGAAAGGTTACCTGTTATAACAGGTTAGATGGATACAATAGAACAATGTAAATAGTTGAATACATACAATAGTAGAATTAAAAGTTGAATGCATACAATAGCAATTTGGTGAAAGTTCAATGCATTTTTAAACAATTTTCCCTTTAAACAATTAAAAATTTACAAATTTGTAGAATTTAATTATAAAAGACTGCCTGCATTTTGACCAACTTCCCCTTCAAATAATGTCAAACTAATTTATATGCACTAATGCACTATTACTCCAATAATCCGGAAAAGGCTTGAAAAAGCCCGTAAGAAAAGGTTGGTGCAAGGAGCCGATGTCAGGAATTCGGTAGGCCCTAACAAGACAAGTGATTTATGCGAATCACTTACCTACAAAGGACAACCGAATTAAAACGATAAATAAGGTACAAACGACACGAGTATTTAATATGGTTATATCCCAACTCCAAAATGCAGAAAAGGGTTTACTCCACGAGTGCAAACCAGAGATTTTCTTATATTATTGTGCACACATTACAATGAGGCTAGGGGTTACAATTTATAGGAAGAGTTAAACTTGTCCGCCAAGTTAAACTTGTCCACCAAGCAAAAGACATTCCATAAATATCTATTACTTGCTCCATACTCCATTCCTACTAGAAGTTTAATTAAGGCAACAAAATCTTTATGACTTGTTCACCAAGTCAAGCTCCCTACGACTTATTCACCAAGTCAAGCGCCTTGTTCATCAAGTCACGTCTTGTTCCTTTGATCAAATTCTTCACACCTTCAATAATCTTCCACTTGAAGACTTTGAGCAAACTCTTCAATACTCAACAATCTCCCACTTGAAGATTTTGGACAAACCCCGAACATCAATCTCCATTCCATCCAAGAATGCCAAACCACCATTATACCGTCAAACTCCATTTGGGAAACGGACACTCCTATCACATTCTTCGGATAAGCAGACTTTCGATACAAGGACTTCAACACTACTTATCAGAACTATAAACCAATAACTGCCTCAACTGTCAATGTTATTCAAACACCCATAGCAACTCCCGATCTCCTCTCAGCTACGACTTTTGATACCGCTGGAATCAAACATCCGGGTCACGCCGCTCTTCCACACTAGAGGGAAGGAAGTCTTTCGACACCAAAACCACTAAGCTTCAACCCGATCTCCGGTTACTAGCATGGTTCATCTCGGTTTCTTGCACCACCATCTTCTTACACAAGAAGATCAATTAAAGTATGCGAAACTTCAATTACAGGATTCTTTCATGAGACATTACCGTCTCACCCATCGCTCTAAACACGTCCAATCCCGTCAAACCCGTGTCAACGATAACTCGTACAGAATTTCCGTCTATCTATGATTTTCCTTCACAGCAATCAGAAAATCCAACAGACACCCTCGCAGACTCTTCATCCAGGCTCCAGTGAGAACAACCTTGAAATCTACAACCTTTTCAACTTTTCGCTTTCTCGCTGGTACACTGACCCACCTAATAGCTATGAATTTCACGTACACATCTTCTCATTCCCAAGCACGCTCCCACTGTACGAATAAGAAATAAACTACGACTACCAGAGAAGAATATGTTTCATACTACGGTAAGTTGAAAATCTATGATGACCCTGAAAATTCCGCATTAATAAATTAATTACAGGATAGAATGTTTCTGACACGATAAGTGAACCTATTATGTTGAGTCTTAAAACTTTTTGAACTAGTTTACACATTCATGTACCATTTGACCATTTCCGACGATTCACGAACGTCATAACTTGTGATAAATATATAATTGTGTATATATATATACGGAAATATGCGAATAATATTTATATACGAAATGATAAAAATTTACTACTGAATGATACAATTTTAAATTAAATTTTTACGTATATAATCATTTAATTTTTATGATATAAATTTCTTTAATTTATAAAAAGAAACTAATGATTGAGTCATTATTTCAAACGAATAAATCATCTATTTAGAATGATTCACGGATGGCTATTAATATTTAATATAAAAAAATAGATGATGACAACAAAGAATTATATAGACCCTCACGGGAATTATATAGACCCTCACAGGAATTATATAGACTCTCACGATATTATTATTATTTTTGGCATGAATCAGTTGATAGTCTATTAATGGAAGTAGATTAGCTTATGTGCTATGCATACTCATTATAGATAATATATAGCATGGATATTGGTAGGTAATTAGTGGAGTGATGGGGTCCTACTACTTTTATTTTGATTGATCGAAAGGAATAAAATTAGTGAAAAATAATAATAAATAAATAATGGAATACGTTTGTAGGTGTGATGTTTGTACAACAACAACAACAACAGTATATATATATATATATATATATATATATATATATATATATATATATATATATATATATATATATATATATATATATATATAACCATGGACTAAGTCTATGCAAATAAGATTGATAAGATAAACAATAAAAATAATGTATCTCACCTTTAATTATAAACTTTATATATATATATATATATATATATATATATATATATATATATATATATATATATATATATATATATATATATATATATATATATATAAGAGAATGAAGTGTGAAATGCTAAGTTCAAAAGTCATGAAATGGGTCATGTTACTTGCTACCTCAGGACAAATTGATCAAAGTGATATTACTTTTACATTTTTCTTGTGTGTTGTTTGCGTCGATTAAGAACAGTCCAAAAGGTGGGGCTAATTAAAAATTTTCTCACTTCTTATATATTCGTGTTGTTTCAGTGAACACAATGCAAACTACATACATACACACGAGTACATATGCATTTAGATCAAACACCATATATATATATATATATATATATATATATATATATATATATATATATATATATATATATATATATATATATATAGTGGTTATATACTATAACTAGTTGTACGCGGGTGTTTTTAATCGGGTTTCAAAATGGTTTAAAACTAAGGAGATTATGGGTATTGATCTGGGGTATTGTTCGCGAATCAAAGGTCAACCTTGTACTCATCATTTACGTTGCGTCTGCATAATTTTCCTACAACATTGAACCACAATATTGAACTGTGAGTTTATAGATCCCTTTTTAAATGCTTTAAATATTTTTGGGCTGAGAATACATGCACTTTATTTTATACGCAATGGGCACAAGTACATACTTAATTCGACACTGAGTTTAAACAGAAAATCCCTTCTTTGGTAACTAGTAACTGCCAGTACATATGATGTGGACTGGTGGGCACGAGTAATTGTATATGGATCCATAGGGCTTGACATCCCCGTCCGAGCTAGAGCGCTAGCCTTTTAACGGACGTATGTTACTTGAAATTATGACACGATGGTTTGCGTGTATTAAAACAACAGGGGTAATTATTATTATAGCGTTAAGTTTAGTTACCAGGGTGCTTTGTTACGTAGAATCTATTGATAAACTTTTGATGAAATCTTGTGGTCCATCTTATTATACTTACTCGAGCAGTAAAACCTATAACTCACCAGCATTCGTGTTGACCTTTTTAGCATGTTTTATTCTCAGGTTCTTAGACTGCTTCCGCTGTGATGTGCTTGTTACCTGCATGGAGTCTCTCTTGCTTTGTATAAAGTTTATTGCACTCGAAACAAAATTACGTTGTGTAATAAATAATTTGATTGTGATGTCAACCTGTAAGATAAAGACTTATGTATTTCCGGGGATTTACTTATACTTAAGTAATCGCCCACATGTTTATAACTTTTTATGTTCAGAAAGTCACTTATTTTAATGAATACAATATTTTTATTATAACGTATCATGTAGAGGTCAAAAACCTAACTATGGAATCAATGAATAACGTGCCGCATCAATAGTGATTTTGACGAGTCGTTACAGTTGGTATCTGAGCTTGAGGTCATAGGGAACCAGAATTTGCATTAGTGTATTTAACTGGTAATTGTTAGGATGCATTAGTGAGTCTGGACTATGACCGTATCTGTTTTTACCGATTTTTTTTGCTTATCATTTTTGACAAAAACACTATATGTGATATATTTATATGCTAATGTAATTGTTGTTTCAATTATGTGATAGATGACTTCTTCTAATCCTATCATTTTGTACGACTCAGAATCGGACACTGAATCTATTCTCTCCACAACTAAAAAGGACGTTCCAATACCTATTAAAGAAGAAATTGTGTTAGCCGGGGAATCTCAACTCCAGGTAAACCTAGAGGAGGTCCTAGTTCCACCCATCCCTAGTTTCCCGAACCCACGGTATCATTTCGATGGTACCGTGATCCCTGGAATAAATGAGGGCCGTCCATTTCTTAACGAACATGGACACTAGGCTAGATACACCGTCGACGGGCGGGTTGTGCCGATTATACCTGGCAGATATCGGATCATGACCACCGGCCGAACATATTCTCCTACACATGACCCAGATAGTTCATTAGATGAGATCAGTGAGGAGGAGAAGGAAGTAAAGGAGATTACTGAAAAAGAAGTTAATAAGGGAAAGGAACCTGTAGTCACCAACCCAGAATTGCCGAATCCAAAAATTAATAAAGCAATTGTTACTCCTAATGTTGCTAAACCTAGTCATCCTTGTCTTACCAACTCTATTGAAGTATCGAGTACCTCAGAACCCCGACAAAAATATAAACGTACCGCTCGAATAAGCGTTATTCCATTACCTGATAACAAGAAGCCTCGCCGCTTTTAAAACCATTTCCGCTACGACATCACTTCACGCATTGTATAATATTAATTAGTGTGCTTTACTTTATTATACATATGTTTTATATTAAATAAAATTATGTGAATAAGTGGTATTGTATCGTTGTACTATAATGCATTGAAGAATAAAGCGTGAAATGATAATGCATTAGCTTTTCATAACAGAATATCATTTGAATGGTAGTAGTTAATTGTTGTACTAAGCTATTAAGTATGAACTTTAACGGGTAGGTAATACCCTATAAATAATTATAAAACGCTAATAAGAAGAAAAGGCTTTTATAATAATTGGTTCATATTGTTAATATGCTACGATTAACTATTGACTACTCATTATACTTATAATATTCTATATGATTAATTCATCCCTATTGTGTTTATTGAAGAAACATGTCTCAAATGTCTGATGCTGAGTTTGAGGAACTAGTCGAGAAACGTGTGAATGAAAGAATTGCTGCAGCTGAGGCAGCAAAAGCAGCTGCAAAAGTAGCAGCCGAAGCAGCGGCCAAAGCAGCAGCCGAAGCAGCAACCGTGAATAAAAACTCATGAAACAGATGCTCATACAAAACTTTTCAAGCATGCAAACCACAGACGTTTAGTGGAACTGAGGGACCAGTCGGTCTAACCCGATGGTTCGAAAAGATGGAGTCCGTTTTCAAAATCAGTAATTGTGCGGATGGAGACAAGTCAAAGTATGCTTCGTGCACATTGCAAGACGGTGCACTTACTTGGTGGAACAATTAAGCTAAAGTAGAAGGAGTAGATACTGTGATGACCCAGGAATTTCCGACCAAATTTAAACTTAATCTTTACATGATTTCGATACGATAAGCAAAGTATGTAATGTTGAGTCTAGAAAACATTGGAACGATGTTCATATATTCAATTGACCTTCGACTGCTCTCGACGATTCACGAACAATTAATTGTAAATAGATACGTGTGTATGTATATATAAATAATAATTCGAATTATAATTTGAAGTATTATATGTTGTTGTTATTAAAAATTAATAAAAAAATAGGATATTATAATAATTATTATTTAAAATATATCTATATATATAAATAAAGTATGTTGAAAATAAATATTAACTGATTGTAATACTCATTTGATGTTCCGATTGATATTAAGCAAGTTAAATTCAAACTTATATGATTCTAAAATAAACGGTGATCCGAAACTAAGTTCTATGAATTACAGACTTATTAAAAATGTATTTAGGAACTATTTGGTAAGTTTTAAAACTTTTTATATTTACATGGGATCGGGAGTTGACAGTGAGTTAATTTTTATTTAATAGTTAATGATCAAATTTTATACCATGATGACCTAAATAAATAAAGATACTTAATTTAAAAATTTGGGATTTTTCTGAAAGACTTTTAATTCGCCGCTGAGTAGCAACGGAGTACGAAATAGTAGTCCGTGAAAACTGTCGGTAGAAACAATCCAAATGTTTCAATGGCTTTACTGTATGTTGGTTGATTTCATTTCATTGCCATGTGTTATTATTTAATATATTATTATATTATTAACAAACACCCACTTGATTCGTTGCTTATCCTCTGAGTGAAGTAGATTATTAATATGAGTATCACTATTGTTGTTCTACTCACAATAGATATTCTATATTTATATATATATATATCACATTATATGATACATTATATGATACATGAGTGAACACACAAACACACACAAACTTGTTTCCTTCTTCTACTACCATCGTGAGCGTACACCATCCCACCTTATCACCATCACCATACCCGATGTTATGATGACCACCATCGAAACCGGTTACAACTACTGTTTCCGTTTACCATATCCAGACCAAAACCATCATCAAGAACCGACCCAAACATCATCGTTATTGTTTTTTTTTTCGAAACCTCACCACCATCACCACATATTCTTCTTACTCTCTCTCCCTCTCATGTTTCATTTCGGTTTCCTGGTTAGTTACGTCAACAACTCAAAGCTACTACTGCAGCCCACGTTCTAATTATTACTACTGCTACAGCTATCCTTCGATTTCAAACCATCAATTACCAAAACACCACCACAAAACCCATCATCAACCCATCTTGAAACAACAACATGTTTTCCATTTTAAACGAACCCAGAGACCAAACATTCATCACTACTCACTTCTGTTTTGTTATTCGTTACTGCTACAAGATGGTTTCTGCTACAGCTGTTTCCTTGCTTCTGCTACAATAGATAAAAGTAGATGAAGAGAATGACAAACAGTGATGTTGACAGTAGCGAGGTTTATAATGATGATGTTGACAATAGCAAGGTTGATGACGGTATACGAATGATATGAGGAAGATGGTAATGATACATATGATCACACTTAATTATTTATTTGTTTATACGAAGTATTAGTATCTCTTAGCCGGGATACGTCTGTTATGATTATGATTAGATAATCACGAAAATGATAAGCATGATTGTTATGTTAAAAAATGATGATAATAGATGATTAATAGAGATAGCGAAGATGATTATGATTAATGGCGATGATAATGAAAATAATAATGAGTGGTGATGATATTAGTCGATGGTGATTATGGGCTTTGTTTGAAAGAAGAAGAAGAACAGAAGAGACGGGTTATATAAATTAGTTTAGGAAATGAATCAGAAAAATGGATATGGTGCAATGGTTTGATGATGTGTTGGGTTATCTAGAGGTCCTGGGTTCGAAACTAGTAAGCTGCAAAAATAATTTTTTTCAATAAAAACTACCTTAAGATTGTGGGTTTGTTGGACCAAATTGCTGTTGGGCTGCGGTTTCTCTGTTGGGCTGATTTGGCCATGGACTGTTTTGTTAAGTGGGTCTTAAGGAAGCACTAAAACATGGGTTAAATAGATGAGGATGTGAATTAAATCAGAGAAAATGGAAACAGAGGGACGGTCTAGGGTTGATAATGGGTGAGCGAGAGATCTCAGGTTCGAGCCCGTTCCAGGGCATTTCTTTTAGACAAAGCTTCTAAGGGTATATACATTTATTGTTATTATTATTATTTATCATTTATTATTTTTATTATGATTATTGTGATTATTATTGTTATTATCATTAGTTATTATTTTTATTATTAGTATGTTAAGTATTAGTATTAATATTTTTACTAATAAAAGTCATAGTTACCCTTTTAGTATTATTATCATAATTACAAGTAGGATTATTATAATTATTACTGATATTATTAATATTATTACCCTTACAAAGTATTATTATCTAGTATTATTGTTATTATGACTAATAATTAATATCATTATTATTATTAGTACTAGTATTATCACTAAATATTATTATTATTAGGATTACGAATTGATGTTATAGTAGCTTTAGATATTAGTTTAAAAATTAAACATGAAGATTATGATTATGGTTAACATAGGTATTGTTATTAATATTGCTTATTATTAAGTATTATGTACTAATATAAAAGTTATTATTTTCATTAACATTACTAATAAACTTTCATTTTATTAAAAATTACTGTTATTATCATTAATACTAGCATTACAATTATTATTATTTTAATCACTATTAATATTATCTAGTATTATTACAATTACTATTTTAACAAATAAAAGAAATATATATATATATATATATATATATATATATATATATATATATATATATATATATATATATATATATATAATATATATAATACGCATAACATAACAAAATTTATATTTAATATATAAAAAATGGATATATAATAATAATGAAATATATATAAGTTATTAATATAAAAGTTATATTACCAATAATAATATATACATAATTGTTTGATTACAAAAATATGTTTTAATATATACACAAATGATATAGGTTCGTGAATCCGAGGCCAACCCTACGTTGTTCAATATAGTCATATGTATTTTTACTACAAAATACATTTGGTGAGTTTCATTTGCTCCCTTTCACTCTTTACATTTTTGGGACTGAGAATACATGCGCTGTTTTTACAACTGCTTTATTAAATGCTTTTGAAATATATATTGAACTGCGAATACATGAAATGCTTTTATAAATGTTTGACAAGATAGACACAAGCAAAACATTCCTCGAATGAATTATTATGCAGACAGAAGTTCTGCGGATTATTGTTGAATTATGTGGACATGATAATTGCCACCGTTGAACTATGTGGATATGATAATTGCCACCATTGAATTATGTGGACATGATAATTGCCACCATTGAATTATGTGGACATGATAATTGCACCAATTGATATGAATGTTATGTATCGAGAGAATGATTTTATACACAGGTTATGTGTATGTTATTTTTATGCACGAGATATGTGTACTGAAATGTCCCGTTCTTATTGATTAAAAACGTTCCATATTAATTGATTTCGTTGCGAGGTTTTGATCTCTATATGAGATGTTTTTCAAAGACTGCATTCATTTTTAAAACAAACCATAACCTTTATTTCATAAATAAAGGTTTAAAAAGCTTTACGTAGATTATCAAATAATGATAATCTAAAATATCCTGTTTACACACGACCATTACATAATGGTTTACAATACAAATATGTTACATCAAAATCAGTTTCTTGAATGCAGTTTTTACACAATATCATACAAATATGGACTCCAAATCTTGTCCTTATTTTAGTATGCAACAGCGGAAGCTCTTAGTATTCACCTGAGAATAAACATGCTTTAAACGTCAACAAAAATGTTGGTGAGTTATAGGTTTAACCTATATATATCAAATCGTAACAATAGACCACAAGATTTCATATTTCAATACACATCCCATACATAGAGATAAAAATCATTCATATGGTGAACACCTGGTAACCGATATTAACAAGATGCATATATAAGAATATCCCCATCATTCCGGGACACCCTTCGGATATGATATAAATTTCGAAGTACTAAAGCATCCGGTACTTTGGATGGGGTTTGTTAGGCCCAATAGATCTATCTTTAGGATTCGCGTCAATTAGGGTGTCTGTTCCCTAATTCTTAGATTACCAGACTTAATAAAAAGGGGCATATTCGATTTTGATAATTCAACCATAGAATGTAGTTTCACGTACTTGTGTCTATTTTGTAAATCATTTATAAAACCTGCATGTATTCTCATCCCAAAAATATTAGATTTTAAAGGTGGGACTATAACTCACTTTCACAGATTTTTACTTCTTCGGGAAGTAAGACTTGGCCACTGGTTGATTAACAAACCTATAACAATATATACATATATATCAAAGTATGTTCAAAATATATTTACAAAACTTTTAATACATTTTGATGTTTTAAGTTTATTAAGTTAGCTGTCCTCGTTAGTAACCTACAACTAGTTGTCCACAGTTAGATGTACAGAAATAAATCGATAAATATTATCTTGAATCAATCCACGACCCAGTGTATACGTATCTCAGTATTGATCACAACTCAAACTATATATATATTTTGGAATCAACCTCAACTCTGTATAGCTAACTCCAACATTCACATATAGAGTGTCTATGGTTGTTCCACAATATATATATAGATGGGTCAACATGATATGTCGAAACATTGTATACGTGTCTATGGTATCTCAAGATTACAAAATATACAATTTAAGTTGATTAGGTTATGGTTGGAATAGATTTATTACTAACTTTCACGTAGGTAAAATGAGTAGTTTTTATCAATCTTGTTTTACTCGCCATTTCTTCGTTTCTAATCCGTTTTGAGTGATTCCAGTGGCCACGATTTCGTATTGAACTTAAATTTATGAATCTAAATAGAAAAAGTATAATTTTATAGTCAGAAATATAAGTTACAAGTCATTTTTGAAAGAGGTAGTCATTTCCGTCGAAAGAACGACATCTTGATGACCTTTTTGAAAAACATACTTTCACTTTGAGTTTAACCATGATTTTTGGATATAGTTTCATGTTCATAAGAAAAATCATTTTTCCAGAAGTATAGCTTTTAAATCAAAGTTCTTCTTAGCTTTTAATTATCCCAACCAAAACAGCCCCCGGTTTTACTACGACGGTGTATATCCAGTTTTATGGTGTTTATCATGTTTTCGGGTTTTAAATCATTAAGTTAGCATATCATATAGATATAGAACATGTGTTTAGTTGATTTTAAAAGTCTAGTTAGAAGGATTAACTTTATTTGCGAACAAGTTTAGAATTAACTAAACTATGTTCTAGTGATTACAAGTTTATAACGTTGAATAAGACAGCTTTTTATGTATGAATCAAATGATGTTATGAACATCATTACTACCTCAAGTTCCTTGGATAAACCTACTGGAAATGAGAAAAATGGATCTAGCTTCAAAGGATCCTTGGATGGCTTGAAAGTTCTTGAAGCAGAATCATGACACGAAAACAATTTCAAGTAAGATTTCCACTCGAAATAAGATTGTTATAGTTATAGAAATTGAATTAAAGTTTGAATATGATTATTACCTTGTATTAGAAAGATAACCTACTGTAAGTAACAAAGGTTTCTTGATCTTGGATGATTACTTGGAATGGATTTAGAAAACTTGGAAGTAAACTTGCAATCTTGGAAGTATTCTTGATTTTATCAAACTAGAACTTTTGGAATTTATGAAGAACACTTAGAACTTGAAGATAGAACTTGAGAGAGATCAATTATATGAATAAAATTGAAGAATGAAAGTGTTTGTAGGTGTTTTTGGTCGTTGGTGTATGGATTAGATTTAAAGGATATGAAATTTTGTTTTCATGTAAATAAGTCATGAATGATTACTCATATTTTTGTAATTTTATGAGATATTTCATGCTAGTTGCCAAATGATGGTTCCCACATGTGTTAGGTGACTCACATGGGCTGCTAAAAGCTGATCATTGAAGTGTATATACCAATAGTACATACATCTAAAAGCTGTGTATTGTACGAGTACGAATACGGGTGCATACGAGTAGAATTGTTGATGAAACTGAACGAGGATGTAATTGTAAGCATTTTTGTTAAGTAGAAGTATTTTGATAAGTGTCTTGAAGTCTTTCAAAAGTGTATGAATACATATTAAAACACTACATGTATATACATTTTAACCGAGTCGTTAAGTCATCGTTAGTCGTTATATGTAAGTGTTGTTTTGAAACCTTTAGGTTAACGATCTTGTTAAATGTTGTTAACCCAATATTTATAATATCAAAAGAGATTTTAAATTATTATATTATCATGATATTATGATGTACGAATATCTCTTAATATGATATATATACATTAAATGTCGTTACAACGATAATCGTTACATATATGTCTCGTTTCAAAATCATTAAGTTAGTAGTCTTGTTTTTACATATGTGGTTCATTGTTAATATACTTAATGATATGTTTACTTATCATAATATCATGTTACCTATATATATAACCATATATATATCATCATATAGTTTTTACAAGTTTTAATGTTCGTGAATCACCGGTCAACTTGGGTGGTCAATTGTCTATATGAAACCTATTTCAATTAATCAAGTCTTAACAAGTTTGATTGCTTAACATGTTGGAAACACTTAATCATGTAAATAACAATTTCATTTAATATATATAAACATGGAAAAGTTCGGGTCACTATAGTACCTACCCGTTAAATAAATTTCGTCCCGAAATTTTAAGCAGTTAGAGGTGTTGACGTATCTTCTAGAAATAAGTGCGGGTATTTCTTCTTTATCTGATCTTCTAGTTCCCAGGTGAACTCGGGTCCTCTACGAGCATTCCATCGAACCTTAACAATTGGTATCTTGTTTTGCTTAAGTCTTTTAACCTCACGATCCATTATTTCGACGGGTTCTTCGATAAACTGAAGTTTTTCGTTGATTTGGATTTCATCTAATGGTATAGTGAGATCTTCTTTAGCAAAATATTTCTTCAAATTCGAGACGTGGAAAGTGTTATGTACAGCCGCGAGTTGTTGAGGTAACTCAAGTCGGTAAGCTACTGGTCCGACACGATCAATAATCTTGAATGTTCCAATATACCTTGGATTTAATTTTCCTCGTTTACCAAATCGAACAATGCCTTTCCAAGGTGCAACTTTATGTAGTGACCCGAACTTTTCCATGTTTATATATATTAATTAAGATTGATATTTACATGATTAAATGTTTCCAACATGTTAATCAATCAAACTTGTTAAGACTTGATTAATTGAAATATGTTTCATATAGACAATTGACCACTCAAGTTGACCGGTGATTCACGAACGTTAAAACTTGTAAAAACTATACGATGACATATATATGGTTATATATATAGTTAACATGATTTAATTATAAGTATGTATCTCATTAGGTATTTTAACAATGAGTTATATACATAAAAATGAGACTATTAATTTAAGAAACTCGAAAACGATATATATAACGATTATCGTTATAACAACGTCTTACTAGTTACATATGAATCATATTAAGATATTGATACACTTGGTTAATTATGTTAAATGATAAGTAAATATATTATTAAGTGTATTAACAATGAAATACATATGTAAAAATAAGACTACTAACTTAATGATTTCGAAACGAGACATATATGTAACGATTATCGTTGTAACGACATTTAACTATATATATATCATACTAAGATATATTATATATCATAATATCATGATAATATAACAATTTAACATCTCATTTGTTATAATAAATAATGGGTTAACAACATTTAACAAGATCGTTAACCTAAAGGTTTCAAAACAACACTTACATGTAACGACTAACGATGACTTAACGACTCAGTTAAAATGTATATACATGTAGTGTTTTAATATGTATTCATACACTTTTGAAAGACTTCAAGACACTTATCAAAATACTTCTACTTAACAAAAATGCTTACAATTACATCCTCGTTCAGTTTCATCAACAATTCTACTCGTATGCACCCGTATTCGTACTCGTACAATACACAGCTTTTAGATGTATGTACTATTGGTATATACACTCCAATGATCAGCTCTTAGCAGCCTATGTGAGTCACCTAACACATGTGGGAACCATCATTTGGCAACTAGCATGAAATATCTCATAAAATTACAAAAATATGAGTAATCATTCATGACTTATTTACATGAAAACAAAATTACATATCCTTTATATCTAATCCATACACCAACGACCAAAAATACCTACAAACACTTTCTCTCTTCAATTTTATTCATCTAATTGATCTCTCTCAAGTTCTATCTTCAAGTTCTAAGTGTTCTTCATAAATTCTACAAGTTCTAGTTACATAAAATCAAGAATACTTTCAAGTTTGCTAGCTCACTTCCAATCTTGTAAGGTGATCATCCAACCTCAAGAAATATTTGTTTCTTACAGTAGGTTATCATTCTAATACAATGTAATAATCATATTCAAACTTTGGTTCAATTTCTATAACTATAACAATCTTATTTCAAGTGATGATCTTACTTGAACTTGTTTTCGTGTCATGATTCTGCTTCAAGAACTTCGAGCCATCCAAGGATCCGTTGAAGCTAGATCCATTTTTCTATTTTCCAGTAGGTTTATCCAAGGAACTTAAGGTAGTAATGATGTTCATAACATCATTCGATTCATACATATAAAGCTATCTTATTCGAAGGTTTAAACTTGTAATCACTAGAACATAGTTTAGTTAATTCTAAACTTGTTCGCAAACAAAAGTTAATCCTTATAACTTGACTTTTAAAATCAACTAAACACATGTTCTATATCTATATGATATGCTAACTTAATGATTTAAAACCTGGAAACACGAAAAACACCGTAAAACCGGATTTACGCCGTCGTAGTAACACCGCGGGCTGTTTTGGGTTAGTTAATTAAAAACTATGATAAACTTTGATTTAAAAGTTGTTATTCTGAGAAAATGATTTTTATTATGAACATGAAACTATATCCAAAAATTATGGTTAAACTCAAAGTGGAAGTATGTTTTCTAAAATGGTCATCTAGACGTCGTTCTTTCGACTGAAATGACTACCTTTACAAAAATGACTTGTAACTTATTTTTCCGACTATAAACCTATACTTTTTCTGTTTAGATTCATAAAATAGAGTTCAATATGAAACCATAGCAATTTGATTCACTCAAAACGGATTTAAAATGAAGAAGTTATGGGTAAAACAAGATTGGATAATTTTTCTCATTTTAGCTACCTGAAAATTGGTAACAAATCTATTCCAACCATAACTTAATCAACTTGTATTGTATATTATGTAATCTTTAGATACCATAGACACGTATACGATGTTTCGACTTATCATGTCGACACATCTATATATATTTCGGAACAACCATAGACACTCTATATGTGAATGTTGGAGTTAGCTATACAGGGTTGAGGTTGATTCCAAAATATATATAGTTTGAGTTGTGATCAATACTGAGATACGTATACACTGGGTTGTGGACTGATTCAAGATAATATTTATCGATTTATTTCTGTACATCTAACTGTGGACAACTAGTTGTAGGTTACTAACGAGGACAGCTGACTTAATAAACTTAAAACATCAAAATATATTAAAAGTGTTGTAAATATATTTTGAACATACTTTGATATATATGTATATATTGTTATAGGTTCGTGAATCAACCAGTGGCCAAGTCTTACTTCCCGACGAAGTAAAAATCTGTGAAAGTGAGTTATAGTCCCACTTTTAAAATCTAATATTTTTGGGATGAGAATACATGCAGGTTTTATAAATGATTTACAAAATAGACACAAGTACGTGAAACTACATTCTTTGGTTGAATTATCGAAATCGAATATGCCCCTTTTTATTAAGTCTGGTAATCTAAGAATTAGGGAACAGACACTCTAATTGACGCGAATCCTAAAGATAGATCTATTGGGCTTAACAAACCCCATCCAAAGTACCGGATGCTTTAGTACTTCGAAATTTATATCATATTCGAAGGGTGTCCCGGAATGATGGGGATATTCTTATATATGCATATTGTTAATGTCGGTTACCAGGTGTTCACCATATGAATGATTTTTATCTCTATGTATGGGATGTGTATTGAAATATGAAATCTTGTGGTCTATTATTATGATTTGATATATATAGGTTAAACCTATAACTTACCAACATTTTTGTTGACGTTTTAAGCATGTTTATTCTCAGGTGATTATTAAGAGCTTCCGCTGTCGCATACTTAAATAAGGACGAGATTTGGAGTCCATGCTTGAATGATATTGTGTAAAAATTGCATTCAAGAAACTTATTTTGTTGTAACATATTTGTATTGTAAACCATTATGTAATGGTCGTGTGTAAACAGGATATTTTAGATTATCATTATTTGATAATCTACGTAAAGCTTTTTAAACCTTTATTGATGAAATAAAGGTTATGGTTTGTTTTAAAATGAATGCAGTCTTTGAAAAACGTCTCATATAGAGGTCAAAACCTCGCAACGAAATTAATTAATATGGAACGTTTTTAATCAATAAGAACGGGACATTTCACTTTAAGCATGACCATCTCTCCAATTTCAAATTCTATATCTTTTCTTTTAATGTCAGCGTAGCTCTTTTGTCGACTTTGGGCGGTTTTCAACCGTTGTTGAATTTGGATGATCTTCTCGGTAGTTTCTTGTATTATCTCCGGACCCGTAATCTGTCTATCCCCCACTTCACTCTAACAAATTGGAGACCTGCACTTTCTACCATAAAGTGCTTCAAACGGCGCCATCTCAATGCTTGAATGGTAGCTGTTGTTGTAGGAAAATTCTGCTAACGGTAGATGTCGATCCCAATTATTTCCGAAATCAATAACACATGCTCGTAGCATGTCTTCAAGCGTTTGTATGGTCCTTTCGCTCTGCCCATCAGTTTGTGGATGATAGGCAGTACTCATGTCTAGACGAGTTCCTAATACTTGCTGTAATGTCTGCCAGAATCTTGAAATAAATCTGCCATCCCTATCAGAGATAATAGAGATTGGTATTCCATGTCTGGAGACGACTTCCTTCAAATACAGTCGTGCTAACTTCTCCATCTTGTCATCTTCTCTTATTGGCAGGAAGTGTGCTGATTTGGTGAGACGATCAACTATTACCCAAATAGTATCAAAACCACTTGCAGTCCTTGGCAATTTAGTGATGAAATCCATGGTAATGTTTTCCCATTTCCATTTCAGGATTTCGGGTTGTTGAAGTAGACCTGATGGTTTCTGATGCTCAGCTTTGACCTTAGAACACGCCAAACATTCTCCTACGTATTTAGCAACATCGGCTTTCATACCCAGCCACCAAAAATGTTTCTTGAGATCCTTGTACATCTTCCCCGTTCCAGGATGTATTGAGTATCTGGTTTTATGAGCTTCTCTAAGTACCATTTCTCTCATATCTCTAAATTTTGGTACCCAAATCCTTTCAGCCCTATACCGGGTTCCGTCTTCCCAAATATTAAGATGCTTCTCCGATCCTTTGGGAATTTCATCCTTTAAATTTCCCTGTTTTAAAACTCCTTGTTGCGCCTCCTTTATTTGAGTAGTAAGGTTATTGTGAATCATTATATTCATAGATTTTACTCGAATGGGTTCTCTGTCCTTCCTGCTCAAGGCGTCGGCTACCACATTTGCCTTCCCCGGGTGGTAACGAATCTCAAAGTCGTAATCATTCAACAATTCAATCCACCTACGCTGCCTCATATTTAGTTGTTTCTGATTAAATATGTGTTGAGGACTTTTGTGGTCGATATATATAATACTTTTGACCCCATATAAGTAGTGCCTCCAAGTCTTTAATGCAAAAACAACCGCGCCTAATTCCAAATCATGCGTCGTATAATTTTGTTCGTGAATCTTCAATTGTCTAGACGCATAAGCAATCACCTTTGTTCGTTGCATTAATACACAACCGAGACCTTGCTTTGATGCGTCACAATAAATCACAAAATCATCATTCCCTTCAGGCAATGACAATATAGGTGTCGTAGTTAGCTTTTTCTTCAATAACTGGAACGCTTTCTCTTGTTCATCCTTCCATTCAAATTTCTTCCCTTTATGCGTTAATGCAGTCAAGGGTATTGCTATTCTGGAAAAGTCTTGGATGAACCTTCTATAGTAACCAACTAGTCCTAAAAACTGGCGTATGTGTTTCGGAGTTTTCGGGGTTTCCCACTTTTCAACAGTTTCTATCTTTGCCGGATCCACCTTAATACCTTCTTTGTTCACTATGTGACCGAGGAATTGAACTTCTTCCAACCAAAATGCACACTTTGAAAATTTAGCGTACAATTCTTCCTTCCTCAATACTTCTAACACCTTTCTCAAATGTTCACCATGTTCTTGGTCATTCTTTGTGTAAATAAGTATGTCATCAATGAAAACAGTGACAAACTTGTCAAGGTATGGTCCACACACTCGGTTCATAAGGTCCATGAACACAGTTGGTGCATTAGTTAAACCAAACGGCATGACCATAAACTCGTAATGACCGTAACGTGTTCTGAAAGCAGTCTTTGGAATATCATCTTCTTTCACCCGCATTTGATGATACCCGGAACGTAAGTCAATCTTTGAATAAATAGACGAGCCTTGTAGTTGATCAAATAAGTCATCGATTCTCGGTAGTGGGTAGCGGTTCTTGATGGTAAGTTTGTTCAACTCTCGGTAGTCGATACACAACCTGAATGTACCATCTTTCTTCTTGACAAACAAAACAGGAGCTCCCCACGGTGATGTGCTTGGTCGAATGAAACCACGTTCTAAAAGTTCTTGTAATTGGCTTTGCAGTTCTTTCATCTCGCTGGGTGCGAGTCTGTAAGGAGCATGAGCTATTGGTGCAGCTCTTGGTACAAGATCTATTTGAAATTCAACGGATCGATGTGGGGGTAATCCCGGTAATTCTTTCGGAAATACATCGGGAAATTCTTTTGCGACGGGAACATCATTGATGCTCTTTTCTTCAGTTTGTACTTTCTCGACGTGTGCTAGAACAGCATAGCAACCTTTTCTTATTAGTTTTTGTGCCTTCAAATTACTAATAAGATGTAGCTTCGTGTTGCCCTTTTCTCCGTACACCATTAAGGGTTTTCCTTTTTCTCGTATAATGCGAATTGCATTTCTGTAACAAACGATCTCTGCTTTCACTTCTTTCAACTAGTCCATACCGATTATCACATCAAAACTCCCTAACTCTACTGGTATCAAGTCAATCTTAAATGTTTCGCTAACCAGTTTAATTTCTCGATTCCGACATATATTATCTGCTGAAATTAATTTACCATTTGCTAATTCGAGTAAAAATTTACTATCCAAAGGCGTCAATGGGCAACTTAATTTAGCACAAAAATCTCTACTCATATAGCTTCTATCCGTACCCGAATCAAATAAAACGTAAGCAGATTTATTTTCAATAAGAAACGTACCCGTAACAAGCTCCGGGTCTTCCTGTGCCTCTGCCGCATTAATATTGAAAACTCTTCCGCGGAATTGTCCATTCGTGTTCTCCTGTTTCGGGCAATTTCTAATAATGTAGCCCGGTTTTCCACATTTATAACAAACTACATTGGCATAACTTGCTCCGACACTACTTGCTCCGCCATTACTCGTTCCGACACCATTTGTTCCTTTTGTTCTGTTAACCCCTGGTCCGTAGACCTCACACTTCACCGCGCTATGACCATTTCTTTTACACTTGTTGCAAAATTTGGTGCAGAACCCCGAGTGATACTTTTCACACCTTTGGCATAGCTGCTTCTGATTGTTGTTGTTGTTGCGGTTATTATTGTAGTTGGGATGATTATTGTAGTAGTAGTTGTTGTTGTTGTTGTTGTTGGGCCGTTTGTTGTAGTTGCGATTGATGTTGCGATTGTTGGGATAGTTGTTGCGATTATTGTTGTAATTGCTGTTGTTGTTGTATTGGTGATTCTTATCACCGTTTTCCTCCCACTTTCTTTTGACTTGCTTCACATTGGCCTCTTCAGCAGTCTGTTCTTTAATTATTTCTTCAATTTGGTTCACTAGTTTGTGAGCCATTCTACATGCCAGTTGTATGGAGGCGGGCTCGTGTGAACTTATATCTTCTTGGATTCTTTCCGGTAATCCTTTCACAAACGCGTCGATCTTCTCTTCCTCATCTACGAACGCTCCCGGACACAATAAGCACAATTCTGTGAATCGTCTTTCATACGTGGTAATATCAAATCCTTGGGTTCGTAACCCTCTAAGTTATGTCTTGAGCTTATTGACCTCAGTTCTGGGACGGTACTTCTCGTTCATCAAGTGCTTGAATGCTGACCACGGTAGTGCGTAAGCATCATCTTGTCCTACTTGCTCTAGATAGGTATTCCACCATGTTAACGTAGAACCTGTGAAGGTATGTGTAGCGTACTTCACTTTGTCCTCTTTAGTACACTTACTTATGGCAAACACCGATTCGACCTTCTCGGTCCACCGTTTCAATCCGATCGGTCCTTCGGTTCCATCAAATTCCAAAGGTTTGCAGGCAGTGAATTCTTTGTAGGTGCATCCTACACGATTTCCTGTACTGCTAGATCCAAGGTTATTGTTGGTATGTAGCGCGGCCTGTACTGCGGCTATGTTTGAAGCAAGAAAGGCACGAAATTCTTCTTCACTCATATTCAAGGTGTGTCGAGTAGTCGGTGCCATTTCCTTCAAAATAGTCAAATGAAATGAGTTAATCATATAGAATATCAAGAGTAGTCAATAGTATTTCGTAGCATAATATGAACTTGTTTATAAAAGCTCTTTCTTCATATTAGCGTTTTATACTCTTTAATTCGGGTAGTACCTACCCGTTAAGTTCATACTTAGTAGCTAACATACCATTTCAACTACTACAATTCTATATGAAAAACTAATCACAAAAAAATATATATCATATTCAAACCTTTATACAATAACTTGCAAACTTACAATACCGCTATTTTACATATAGCATGAAATATAACACATAAAACTTTGATACAAAGTAGTTGCGAAGATAATTCTAGTTAATAAATAAGGCGTTTAGTAAAGGCAACAAAAACACGTAATTCATACGTCCAGAAACAAGTCACGCATTCTGGTTTTACTAATACCACTTCCCATCCTTAGTCTTGTGGAACATAACTGTTGTGACCGATAGTATGACAACGTGTTGTAACGTCGTCAAAAGGACAAAGGTTACGTAATGACCAACAGTCTCGTAATAACCTAAAAACCTCATTTCTTACCCCAATTACCGACTCCGTCACTTGTGGGAACGTTTTGTTTAATAGTTGTAGCCCGATGTTCTTTTTCTCACTTTGGTGAGAAGCGAACATTACTAACCCGTAAGCATAACATGCTTCTTTATGTTGCATGTTAGCCGCTTTTTTTAAATCATGAAGTCCTATATTCGGATACATTGAGTCAAAATAATTTCTTAACCCGTTGCGTAAAATAGCATTTGGGTTCCCCGCAATATATGCATCAAAGTAAACACATCGTAACTTATGGGTTTCCTAATGTGATATCTCCCATCTTTCAAACGAAAGCCTTTTATAAACCAAGGCATTCTTGGAACGTTCTTCGAATGTCTTACAAACTGATTTTGCCATAAATAGTTATGCCGAGGATTCTGACCGACTCTAGACAAGATTTCATCAATCATGTCTCCGGGTAAGTCTTCTAAAATATTGGGTTGTCTATCCATTTTTTGTTTTTATACTGTAAAATAGATAAGAGTTAGATTCATAAAAGATACCTATTAATACAAGCAATTTTTATATATATCGTAAAGCATAAGCACACTATATTACATATATTACACCGCACAAATACAACTATCTTATTCCGACTCACTCGTTTCTTCTTTTTCGAACTTGATTCTTTTTGCTAAGTTTTTAGGGATATATGATGTTCCCCTAATACGAGTCGTCGTTTTCCACATTGGTCTAGAAAAACCTGGTGGTTTAGAGGTTCCCGGGTTATTGTTACAACTTAAGAAATACGGGTGTTGACGATACATATAAAGTTCATCGGGGTTGGAATCAGATTTCGCTATTTTTATGCCCTTTCCCTTATTGTTCTCTTTTGCCTTTTTAAATTCAGTTGGGGTAATTTCTATAACATCATCGGAATCCTCGTCGGGATCCGATTCATCGGAGAATTGGTAATCCTCCCAATACTTTGCTTCCTTGGCGGACACACCATTGACCATAATTAACTTTGGTAGGTTGGTTGAGGATTTTCTTCTACTTAACCGTTTTATTATTTCCCCCTCTGGTTCTATTTCTTCTTCCGGTTCCGATTCTTCTTCCGGTTCCGATTCTTCTTCCGGTTCCGACTCTTCTTCCGGTTCCTCTTCGGGAACTTGTGAATCAGTCCACGAATCATTCCAATTTACATTTGACTCTTCATTATTATTAGGTGAATCAATGGGACTTGTTCTAGAGGTAGACATCTATAACATAATATCAAACGCGTTAAGAGATTAATATATCACATAATATTCACATGTTAAAAATATATAGTTTCCAACAAAATTTGTTAAGCAATCATTTTTCAAGTAATTTTTTCAAGTGAACACGGTCGAAGTCCAGACTCACTAATTCATCTTAACAAATTCGATAAGACACACTAATGCAAAATTCTGGTTCTCTAAGACCAACGCTCGGATACCAACTGAAATGTCCCGTTCTTATTGATTAAAAACGTTCCATATTAATTGATTTCGTTGCGAGGTTTTGACCTCTATATGAGATGTTTTTCAAAGACTGCATTCATTTTTAAAACAAACCATAACCTTTATTTCATAAATAAAGGTTTAAAAAGCTTTACGTAGATTATCAAATAATGATAATCTAAAATATCCTGTTTACACACGACCATTACATAATGGTTTACAATACAAATATGTTACATCGAAATCAGTTTCTTGAATGCAGTTTTTACACAATATCATACAAACATGGACTCCAAATCTTGTCCTTATTTTAGTATGCAACAGCGGAAGCTCTTAGTATTCACCTGAGAATAAACATGCTTTAAACGTCAACAAAAATGTTGGTGAGTTATAGGTTTAACCTATATATATCAAATCGTAACAATAGACCACAAGATTTCATATTTCAATACACATCCCATACATAGAGATAAAAATCATTCATACGGTGAACACCTGGTAACCGACATTAACAAGATGCATATATAAGAATATCCCCATCATTCCGGGACACCCTTCGGATATGATATAAATTTCGAAGTACTAAAGCATCCGGTACTTTGGATGGGGTTTGTTAGGCCCAATAGATCTATCTTTAGGATTCGCGTCAATTAGGGTGTCTGTTCCCTAATTCTTAGATTACCAGACTTAATAAAAAGGGGCATATTCGATTTTGATAATTCAACCATAGAATGTAGTTTCACGTACTTGTGTCTATTTTGTAAATCATTTATAAAACCTGCATGTATTCTCATCCCAAAAATATTAGATTTTAAAGGTGGGACTATAACTCACTTTCACAGATTTTTACTTCGTCGGGAAGTAAGACTTGGCCACTGGTTGATTCACAAACCTATAACAATATATACATATATATCAAAGTATGTTCAAAATATATTTACAAAACTTTTAATACATTTTGATGTTTTAAGTTTATTAAGTCAGCTGTCCTCGTTAGTAACCTACAACTAGTTGTCCACAGTTAGATGTACAAAAATAAATCAATAAATATTATCTTGAATCAATCCACGACCCAGTGTATACGTATCTCAGTATTGATCACAACTCAAACTATATATATATATTTTGGAATCAACCTCAACCCTGTATAGCTAACTCCAACATTCACATATAAAGTGTCTATGGTTGTTCCACAATATATATATAGATGGGTCGACATGATAGGTCGAAACATTGTATACGTGTCTATGGTATCTCAAGATTACATAATATACAATTTAAGTTGATTAGGTTATGGTTGGAATAGATTTATTACCAACTTTCACGTAGGTAAAATGAGTAGTTTCTATCAATCTTGTTTTACTCGCCATTTCTTCGTTTCTAATCCGCTTTGAGTGATTCCAGTGGCCACGGTTTCGTATTGAACTTAAATTTATGAATCTAAATAGAAAAAGTATAAGTTTATAGTCGGAAATACAAGTTACAAGTCATTTTTGAAAGAGGTAGTCATTTCCGTCGAAAGAACGACATCTTGATGACCATTTTGAAAAACATACTTTCACTTTGAGTTTAACCATGATTTTTGGATATAGTTTCATGTTCATAAGAAAAATCATTTTTCCAGAAGTATAGCTTTTAAATCAAAGTTCTTCTTAGCTTTTAATTATCCCAACCAAAACAGCCCCCGGTTTTACTACGACGACGTATATCCAGTTTTATGGTGTTTATCATGTTTTCGGGTTTTAAATCATTAAGTTAGCATATCATATAGATATAGAACTTATATTTAGTTGATTTTAAAAGTCTAGTTAGAAGGATTAACTTTATTTGCGAACAAGTTTAGAATTAACTAAACTATGTTCTAGTGATTACAAGTTTATAACGTTGAATAAGATAGCTTTTTATGTATGAATCGAATGATGTTATGAACATCATTACTACCTCAAGTTCCTTGGATAAACCTACTGGAAATGAGAAAAATGGATCTAGCTTCAAAGGATCCTTGGATGGCTTGAAAGTTCTTGAAGCAGAATCATGACACGAAAACAATTTCAAGTAAGATTTCCACTCGAAATAAGATTGTTATAGTTATAGAAATTGAATTAAAGTTTGAATATGATTATTACCTTGTATTAGAAAGATAACCTACTGTAAGTAACAAAGGTTTCTTGATCTTGGATGATTACTTGGAATGGATTTAGAAAACTTGGAAGTAAACTTGCAATCTTGGAAGTATTCTTGATTTTATCAAACTAGAACTTTTGGAATTTAAGAAGAACACTTAGAAATTGAAGATAGAACTTGAGAGAGATCAATTAGATGAAGAAAATTGAAGAATGAAAGTGTTTGTAGGTGTTTTTGGTCGTTGGTGTATGGATTAGATATAAAGGATATGAAATTTTGTTTTCTTGTAAATAAGTCATGAATGATTACTCATATTTTTGTAATTTTATGAGATATTTCATGCTAGTTGCCAAATGATGGTTCCCACATGTGTTAGGTGACTCACATGGACTGCTAAGAGCTGATCATTAGAGTGTATATACCAATAGTACATACATCTAAAAGCTGTGTATTGTACGAGTACGAATACGGGTGCATACGAGTAGAATTATTGATGAAACTGAACGAGGATGTAATTGTAAGCATTTTTGTTAAGTAGAAGTATTTTGATAAGTGTCTTGAAGTCTTTCAAAAGTGTATGAATACATATTAAAACACTACATGTATATACATTTTAACTGAGTCGTTAAGTCATCGTTAGTCGTTATATGTAAGTGTTGTTTTGAAACCTTTAGGTTAACGATCTTGTTAAATGTTGTTAACCCAATGTTTATAATATCAAAAGAGATTTTAAATTATTATATTATCATGATATTATGATGTACGAATATCTCTTAATATGATATACATACATTAAATGTCGTTACAACGATAATCGTTACATATATGTCTCGTTTCAAAATCATTAAGTTAGTAGTCTTATTTTTACATATGTAGTTCATTGTTAATATACTTAATGATATGTTTACTTATCATAATATCATGTTAACTATATATATAACCATATATATGTCATCATATAGTTTTTACAAGTTTTAACGTTCGTGAATCACCGGTCAACTTGGGTGGTCAATTGTCTATATGAAACCTATTTCAATTAATCAAGTCTTAACAAGTTTGATTGCTTAACATGTTGGAAACACTTAATCATGTAAATAACAATTTCATTTAATATATATAAACATGGAAAAGTTCGGGTCACTACATGTACGGTTACTAAGATTTAGGAAAGATGATTTCGTACATGAGAAAGGTGTACTGTATTTTAAAAGATATCGCATGTACATTATATGTGGGTATAGGATTCGGGCCCATTTGTACCATGCAGGATTTAAATCATGTGGTCTATCAAAATGATGAATTTTATTGTTTACAATAAACTTATGAACTCACCAACCTTTTGGTTGACACTTGAAAGCATGTTTATTCTCAGGTATGAAAGAAATCTTCTGCTGTGCATTTGCTCATTTTAAAGATATTATTTGGAGTCGATTATATAGACCACCGTTTTAGCTAGAACAAGATATGAACGAAATTTGTCAAAAGCAAAGACAATAGCAAGGAGTTCTTTTTCAGTAGTTGTGTAATTCGTTTGTGATCCTTGTAATGTCTTACTAGCATAATATATAGGTTGAAATCGTTTTTCAATCCTTTGTCCTAAAACGGCTCCCATTGCAAAATCACTTGCATCGCACATAAGTTCAAACGGTAGATTTCAATTTGGAGTTATCATGATCGGCGCATTAGTGAGTTTTTCTTTAAGTATATTAAAAGATTTGATGCATTCATCTGAAAAGATGAATGGAGCATCCTTTTCTAGGAGTTTATTCATAGGAGTGGCAATTTTAGAAAAATCTTTTATGAAACGTCGGTAAAAACCGGCATGCCCTAGAAAACTCCTAACTCCTCTAACATTGGTGGGATGTGGAAGTTTAGCAATTACATCTACTTTAGCTCTATCCACTTCAATTCCTTCCTTTGAGATTTTATGTCCAAGAACGATGCCTTCTTTGACCATGAAATGACATTTCTCCCAATTAAGAACTAGATTTGATTGTTCGCATCTAATAAGCATTCGTTCAAGATTAACTAGACATGTTTCAAAAGTATCACCGAAGATTGAAAAGTCATCCACGAAAACTTTCATGCATTCTTCTATCATGTCGTGAAAGATCGCCATCATGCACCTTTGAAAGGTTGCAGGGGCGTTGCAAAGTCCAAATGGCATGCGTTTGTAAGCAAAAGTACCATAAGGGCACGTGAATGTGGTTTTCTCTTGGTCCTCAGGTGCTATTGGAATTTGAAAATATCCGGAAAAACCATCAAGAAAACAATAGTAACTATTTCCGGCTAATCTTTCCAACATTTGATCAATAAAAGGTAAGGGAAAGTGATCTTTTCTGGTGGCGTCATTTAATTTTCTATAATCAATACAAACACGCCATCCTGTTACAGTCCTAGTAGGAATAAGCTCATTTCTCTCATTTGTGATGACAGTCATGCCACCCTTCTTAGGTACGCATTGAACTGGGCTTACCCATGGACTATCAGAGATTGGATATATTAAACCTGCATCCAGCAGTTTAATAATTTCTTTCTTAAAAACATCTTGCATATTAGGATTTAGTCTTCGTTGGCATTGCACATACGTTTTATGACCTTCTTCCATAAGGATTTTATGTGTGCAATACGAAGGACTTATTCCTTTAATATCATGAATTTTCCATGCAATAGCTGGTTTATGAGCTTTTAGCACAGAAATGAGTTGTGATTTTTCATTTTCAGTAAGAGAAGACGAAATTATTACAGGTAATTCAGACTCACCATGTAAATAAGCGTATTCCAAATGGTTTGGAAGTGGCTTTAACTCTAATGTCGGTGGTTCTTCTATCGATGATTTATATCGATATCTGTCTTCTTCTTTTAGCATTTGAATTTCTTCTGTTGTTGGTTCATATCCATTAGCCATAAGTGTAGCTATCATTTCAGTTTCATCAATTGGTTCAGTTCCTTCTCCTAAAGAACATTCTCCTGTTCCTTGTAATTCTGGAAATTCTTCTAACAATTCTGCATGTGATTCTATAGTTTGAATATAATAACATGTATCATCTACAGATTGCGGTTGTTGCATGGCTCTATCAACTGAAAAGGTAACACTCTCGTCCTCTATACTTAGGGTCAGTTTCTTACCAAAAATGTCTATTATTGCTTTGGCCGTGTTTAAGAATGGTCTTCCTAATATGAGAGGTACTTGAGAATCTTCTTCCATGTCCAAAATAACAAAATCTACTGGAAATACTTTAATGACCCGAAATTTTCTGACCAAATTATACTTATGAGATTAATATTTACATAAATTAAACCATACCAACATGATAAGCAATCCAAATTGTTGAGACTTGTGTTTTTGAAAAGAGTTTTACACAACGTTTGACCGTCCAATATGACCGATGATATCACGAACTATATAACATACGATAATTATACGTTTGTGTATATATATGTATTTATATATATTTAACATGATTTAAGGATGGTTTAACATCTCATTGTGTATTAATGACAATGAGTTATAAGTATATTTTGAAACTACTCACTTATGTTTTCAAAACGATAACTATACGTAACATTCTTTGATATATATACTTATAATCTATAATGCTTATACATGTATCGTATATATAATGTATTTAATCACTTTTTAAGGACTTAAATACATAAAACAATATAAGTATATTCACAAAAGATAGCTATATTTGAATTCTCGTTCCGTTTCCTCAAGATTTCTATACGTATATCTAGGGTATATGTACCCGTATCATACACAGCTTCTCTACGTATTTACTATTGGTATATACACATCAAATCAACATCCTAATCAATATTATTACTGCCCTAGATATGAGGTAACTAGGATTTGTCAAGTAATATGAATTATTAGTAAGAAAACAAAATTAGGAATCCTTTTCTTTCTTTATAAACTAAAAACGTTTTTATAAATGAACACCATTTCTTCACTCCATTTTCTCATATCTACACCCTCATTTATCTCTCAAAATACTCCTAACTTCATACTTGATCATCTCCAAGCATTTTCCCCATCATTTAGCTTCAATTACAAGCCTTAAACACCATAAGAAAACTCTTTCAAGAACATATCAAAATAACCACCCATTTGAAGAAGTTTACTTCCAACCTTTTGATCTAACTCCACCACTCTTTGATTCCAAGATTATTTCTTATCTTTTGCAGTAACTTTGTCCAAGTAACTTGAGGTAGTAACCTTGTTCATAATCTTATTCAATTCATATTCATATAGCTATCTTATTTTGTGGTATAAAATTTTAACAACAAGAACATAGTTTGAATGATTTCAAACTTGTTCGCAAACTAAATAGATCCTTCTAACTTGACTTTTAAAACACTTCAAGACCTGTAATATATCATAATGATATGCTAACCTAACAAGATATAACTTGGTTTTACAAAGAATATCTTAAAAACTGAATCTACGTCGTCAGAGTGCAACCGGGGGCTGTTTTGGGTTGGATAATTAAAAACCATCTTGAACTTTGAATTGGAAGTTCATGTTCTGGAAAAATGATATTTCTTATGAATATGTTAACACATAAAAATTTCATGGTTTAACTCAAAGTGTAAGTATTTTTAGAAAAATGATCATTAAATGTTGTTTTTATGATGGAAAATGATCACTTTCATAAGTTTCACCAAAGTTTGACCTATAACCTATGATTTTGAATACAAACTAAGGTATTTTAAGTTCATATTCTTCAAATTTGACTCTATCCAAGGAAGTGGCAAGTTGAACCAACAAAAACGGAGTTGTAATGAAGAAACTACGACTAAAACAAGATTGGGTATCCGAAGCTAGTTTAGCTACGAAAATATTTGGAGAAAAAGTAAATTAATCATATCTTTTCTAATTAATATGATATTTTATATATAATTACTTATGATTTGATTTTATATATTTCAGGACCACCCGTAAACAACACGAGAAGATTAATCATAAGACCTCATGATTGTACGCAACACGTCATTTGACAACACGGTACTTTATGTACGCAACACGTCATTTGACAACATGGTACCATGGGTCGAGATTAATTCTGATCAATACGAATATGATGGGGTCTTTATTTATTTTATTTAAGCAACTAATTGTGGACCACTAACATCGGACTGCTAACTACGGACTAAGAAAATATTAAAAGTATATATATATAACGATTACTTAAAAAGAAAATATGTTGATATATTATATATATGGTTATGTTCGTGATATCTATCGGAGACCAAGTCGAATTAAATACCTTCAAGGCAAAAGTGAGTTTCATTTGCTCCCTTTTTAATTGCTTTTGCAATATATATTTTTGGGCTGAGAATACATGCGCTGCTTTTATAAATATTTACAAAATAGACACAAGTACTTAAAAATATATTCTACGTTGAGTTGTACCACTGGCATATTTCCCTGTAGCTTGGTAACTATTATTTACATGGGTATTGTAAACACGAATCCTGTTGATAGATCTATCGGGCCTGACAACCCCAACCAGACTGGACGACCAGTATTCAATGGTTGCACAGTACTTCGTTTTGGTGACTACACTTGGTACTGTGTAGTGAGATTTCATAATAAAGGGAATATGCGACGTTGATTAAATGTTAAGTATGGTTACCAAGTACTCAACCACTTAGAATGCTTTACATACACTTGCGAGTGTATTATGTTTATGATTATGAAATCTTGTGGTCTATTAACATATTGAAATGATTGTTATGATAAACCTATGAACTCACCAACCTTTTTGGTTGACACTTTTAAGCATGTTTATTCTCAGGTATGAAAGAAGTCTTCCGCTATGCATTTGCTCATATTACTTGGAGTCATTCCTGCATATTTAGGACAGGACCTCGCAATGGGACCAAATGTTGATGACTTCGTCCAGGTGGATTTGGACGGGTCGTTTCAGTTGGTATCAGAGCGGTGGTCGTAGCGAACCAGGTCTTGCATTAGTGTGTCTAACTGGTAGTTGTTAGGATGCATTAATGAGTCTGGACTTCGACCGTGTCTACATGTCAAAAGTTTTGCTTATCATTTCTAGTCGGAAATCATCTGCTTATCATCCTTAGGAAATTACCTGCTTATCATTCATAAGTCTAGACATGTTTTACTGCATTTACTGCATTGATAGTGTATAGATGAATTCTTATCTTAGCATATCTGTTATTGCGAACTTTGACTGATATCTTTTTCAAAGATTCTCCGTAATTTACGGGATTTTGGTATTATATATACATATGTAAATTATGTATTGAAGAGTACCAAATCTAACTCCTATAATCTATTCCATACCAAAAATTCATTTTCCCCATTATAAAAGATGGATTCCGCAACTAGTTCGAATTCTTCAGATTCCGACAGTTATGCCTATATGAATTTCCATTCGGGCTCCGAAAGCAGCGTCACCGGAATGGATCAACCAATTTCCCATCATCTATTCTGGATGAATTGGGGATGGGTTCGTAATATACTAAATCACTGGAGACAAGAAGAAGGTGATCCATTCCATCCACCAAATTGCCCTCTTGGCGATGAACCTGAAGCACTTACCGGCGAACCTATTCGAAACAACATTTTCTCTTTCATTTCTAGAGTATCTCATCACGATTATATACTATCCCATATTACAAATCTTGTTCATTCGCTCGCTTCAACCGCCAATCATCCCGGTGTACTAGCAGAAGTTAACGAACTTCGCGCTCGCGTGACGGCTTTGGAGAACATGGTGTGAAGGTTGCAAACTCCAGCAGCAGCACCAGCAGCATAATCAGCACCACCATCAATAACATCAACCATACCATCATCACCACTAACAAACAACATCCGCATCACACGTCTCGACATCATAATCTGTCCCACAAATAACAACATCATACGCACCATTGATACCAAGAAGTACCAACAATAATGAATGATGAAGTATTGATCCATAACTTCATTGATATTCTGCGAAGAATATGTGGTTTCAAAAAGTTTTAGAGATTTCTTATTCTAGCTTAAACCGAAAAGCAAATGAGATTAATATCATATTAACTCATTAAATTCATGATTTCATCTGAAGAAAATATATATGTATATATGTTTTCATAAAGATTGTAATTAAAAGTTCTTTTGTACAAAATATTAATGATGAAAACATTTTAACGGGTAGGTAATACTCGAGGAATATTTGAGTTTCACATTAATAAGTTACACTGAACATTCTTCAAAGCTGATTCAACAGTCGTTTATTATCCTACTTACATCCACCGATATACAAATCCGTTCACCACAGAATAGCCATTTTCATCCAATTTCATATTTGAATTTTGATTTATCAAAATCCAACAAGTGGCATAGTAAAGAAAACATTTGACAAAATAAAATTTGTTAGAAACAAACGAACTAACTAATTAAAATATTGTTAAGAATCCACGCTAACTATTCCTAGCTAACTGTTCCTAGCTAACTGGTTACATTTTATTTATCGCAATTTAATTATCGCAATTTATATTCTCGCAATTTTATTTATCGTCATTTAATTTCTGTTATTTATTTTACGCACTTTAAATATCGAGACACGTATACAAGGTTTTAACATATCATATCGACGCATCTATATATATATTATTTGGAATCACCATTGACACTCTATATGTAGTAATGATCGAGTTCTCTATACAGGGTTGAGGTTGATTCTCAAATAATATATTTACTTTGAGTTGTGATCGAGTCTGAGACATGTGCACGGGTCACGATACGTATTAATTAATCCAAATATTATATATTAAACTATATATGAATTATTGGACTGTTAACTGTGGACTATCGACTGTGGACTGCCAGCATTGGACAATTAAAATGAATTAAAATACTGATTATAACATATGAAACTAAATAATTCTTCAAGTTTGCCACTTGATATCATCTTAAACCTCATTTTTTTCTTGACGATTCCAATCTGCCTTCAAACCTTTCATGATTCTTGAAAATACCTCGATCGAGAGGATGAACCAACTGCACTTCATCTATGGAAGAAAAGATTTATGCATATAGTTATGCATCTGAGAAACACTCGGAACCTGAGTAAATGTTTAACACGTATCTGTGCTAGCTCCTTTGGCGTTGTTAATACCGAAAATAACTTTACAATCCCTTTTCAAGATAGCCAATTTTGTCACAGATCCAGCAAGACAACTCCAACTTTTCGTTCAAAACAACCTTATTATAACTTTGATATATATGCGTGCTCATTTATTGTTACTGGGGAACCTTTTATATTTCACAATATTACCATCAGCGATTAATCATTCTAAAAACACAATTCTCCTGAAACTACCTCGGTTTGATAAACGATGACCCAGATCAGTTAACTTTGAAAATGCTGACGAAGCAGCATGTTGTAGATGATCTTTATGGCCAAAAGTTTGATGATAAAGAAAGGAGTGTTAGGAACGCTCGATAGAAAATTTAGTACCAAAAAGCGGATTATGCGAAACTTTGAAGAAAGCCGTGGACAAATCACAAAGAATAAGTTTGCCTTCAAAGAATCCAAATGATTCTGTACCTGCTGAAATCGTTAGCAAACATCTTATTTCTCATTCTAAACCTTCACAGACAAATCTTCTTCATCATCCATTGATATTAGAAATTCTAAGATATTCTCGTATGTTCTATTATAAATATCCTCCATATTTCTGGCGATATTTTCACAACTATTCTTATCTGAGATCATTTATCTCTCCGTAATATCTGCAACATAAAAGAAACTGTGTTAGTTTCTAAATTCTGAAACCTTCGAGTTTAAAATATGAATGTTTTGAAGTAGTGTTGGGAACTGAAGCATGGATTAGTATAATATAATGACACTTGATCAACGTCATTATATTACAGTAAGTCATGCTGAGTTTCTAATGAAGCATGATGATTCACAGTACCGTCATCATGTGCCATTTACACGACTCTTACATTCTATCTAATCTCTAAACATATCAAGAGAATATTTTTCTGGATGACTCGGTCATCTTCAGGGTATTCTGGTAATTTAACAAATCAAAATTGTTCTATTACCATTTTCTTCTTAGAGCATTAGCTATGTTCATTCTGAATTTCATATCTACGAATTCCGGACCATTTGTAGTGACCCGAACTTTTCCATGTTTATATATATTAATTGAGATTGATATTTACATGATTAAATGTTTCCAACATGTTAAGCAATTAAACTTGTTAAGACTTGATTAATTGAAATATGTTTCATATAGACAATTGACCACCCAAGTTGACCGGTGATTCACGAACGTTAAAACTTGTAAAAACTATATGATGACATATATATGGATATATATATAGTTAACATGATACTATGATAAGTAAACATATCATTAAGTATATTAACAATGTACTACATATGTAAAAACAAGACTACTAACTTAATGATTTTTAAACGAGACATATATGTAACGATTATCGTTGTAAAGACATTTAATGTATATATATCATATTAAGAGATATTCATACATGATAATATCATGATAATATAATAATTTAAAATCTCATTTGATATTATAAACATTGGGTTAACAACATCTAACAAGATCGTTAACCTAAAGGTTTCAAAACAACACTTACATGTAACGACTAACGATGACTTAACGACTCAGTTAAAATGTATATACATGTAGTGTTTTAATATGTATTTATACACTTTTGAAAGACTTCAATACACTTATCAAAATACTTCTAATTAACAAAAATGTTTACAATTACATCCTCGTTCAGTTTCATCAACAATTCTACTCGTATGCACCCGTATTCGTACTCGTACAATACACAGCTTTTAGATGTATGTACTATTGGTATATACACTCCAATGATCAGCTCTTAGCAGCCCATGTGAGTCACCTAACACATGTGGGAACCATAATTTGGCAACTAGCATGAAATATCTCATAAAATTACAAAAATATGAGTAATCATTCATGACTTATTTACATGAAAACAAAATTACATATCCTTTATATCTAATCCATACACCAACGACCAAAAACCCCTACAAACACTTTCATTCTTCAATTTTCTTCATCTAATTGATCTCTCTCAAGTTCTATCTTCAAGTTCTAAGTGTTCTTCATAAATTCTACAAGTTCTAGTTACATAAAATCAAGAATACTTTCAAGTTTGCTAGCTCACTTCCAATCTTGTAAGGTGATCGTCCAACCTCAAGAAATCTTTGTTTCTTACAGTAGGTTATCATTCTAATACAAGGTAATAATCATATTCAAACTTTGGTTCAATTTCTATAACTATAACAATCTTATTTCAAGTGATGATCTTACTTGAACTTGTTTTCGTGTCATGATTCTGCTTCAAGAACTTCGAGCCATCCAAGGATCCGTTGAAGCTAGATCCATTTTTCTATTTTCCAGTAGTTTTATCCAAGGAACTTAAGGTAGTAATGATGTTCATAACATCATTCGATTCATACATATAAAGCTATCTTATTCGAAGGTTTAAACTTGTAATCACTAGAACATAGTTTAGTTAATTCTAAACTTGTTCGCCAACAAAAGTTAATCCTTCTAACTTGACATTTAAAATCAACTAAACACATGTTCTATATCTATATGATATGCTAACTTAATGATTTAAAACCTGGAAACACGAAAAACACCGTAAAACCGGATTTACGCCGTCGTAGTAACACCGCGGGCTGTTTTGGGTTAGTTAATTAAAAACTATGATAAACTTTGATTTAAAAGTTGTTATTCTGAGAAAATGATTTTTATTATGAACATGAAACTATATCCAAAAATTATGGTTAAACTCAAAGTGGAAGTATGTTTTCTAAAATGGTCATCTAGACTGAAATGACTACCTTTACAAAAACGACTTGTAACTTATTTTTCCGACTATAAACCTATACTTTTTCTATTTAGATTCATAAAATAGAGTTCAATATGAAACCATAGAAAATTGATTCACTCAAAACGGATTTAAAATGAAGAAGTTATGGGTAAAACAAGATTGGATAATTTTTCTCATTTTAGCTACGTGAAAATTGGTAACAAATCTATTCCAACCATAACTTAATCAACTTGTATTGTATATTATGTAATCTTGAGATACCATAGACACGTATACAATGTTTCGACCTATCATGTCGACACATCTATATATATTTCGGAACAACCATAGACACTCTATATGTGAATGTTGGAGTTAGCTATACAGGGTTGAGGTTGATTCCAAAATATATATAGTTTGAGTTGTGATCAATACTGAGATACGTATACACTGGGTCGTGGATTGATTCAAGATAATATTTATCGATTTATTTCTGTACATCTAACTGTGGACAACTAGTTGTAGGTTACTAACGAGGACAGCTGACTTAATAAACTTAAAACATCAAAATATATTAAAAGTGTTGTAAATATATTTTGAACATACTTTAATATATATGTATATATTGTTATAGGTTCGTGAATCAACCAGTGGCCAAGTCTTACTTCCCGACGAAGTAAAAATCTGTGAAAGTGAGTTATAGTCCCACTTTTAAAATCTAATATTTTTGGGATGAGAATACATGCAGGTTTTATAAATGATTTACAAAATAGACACAAGTACGTGAAACTACATTCTATGGTTGAATTATCGAAATCGAATATGCCCCTTTTTATTAAGTCTGATAATCTAAGAATTAGGGAACAGACACCCTAATTGACGCGAATCCTAAAGATAGATCTATCGGGCCCAACAAGCCCCATCCAAAGTACCGGATGCTTTAGTACTTCGAAATTTATATCATGTCCGAAGGGTGTCCCGGAATGATGGGGATATTCTTATATATGCATCTTGTTAATGTCGGTTACCAGGTGTTCACCATATGAATGATTTTTATCGCTATGTATGGGGTGTGTATTGAAATATGAAATCTTGTGGTCTATTATTATGATTTGATATATATAGGTTAAACCTATAACTCACCAACATTTTTGTTGACGTTTTAAGCATGTTTATTATCAGGTGATTATTAAGAGCTTCCGCTGTCGCATACTTAAATAAGGACGAGATTTGGAGTCCATGCTTGTATGATATTGTATAAAAACTGCATTCAAGAAATTTATTTTGTTGTAACATATTTGTATTGTAAACCATATTGTAATGGTCGTGTGTAAATAGGATATTTTAGATTATCATTATTTGATAATCTACGTAAAGCTTTTTAAACCTTTATTGATGAAATAAAGGTTATGGTTTGTTTTAAAATGAATGCAGTCTTTGAAAAATGTCTCATATAGAGGTCAAAACCTCGCAACGAAATCAATTAATATGGAACGTTTTTAATCAATAAGAACGGGACATTTCAGTTGGTATCCGAGCGTTGGTCTTAGAGAACCAGAATTTTGCATTAGTGTGTCTTATCGAGTTTGTTAGGATGCATTAGTGAGTCTGGACTTCGACCGTGTTTACTTGAAAAATGATTGCTTAACAAATTTTGTTGGAAACTATATATTTTTAACATGTGAATATTATGTGATATATTAATCTCTTAACGCGTTTGATATTATGTGATAGATGTCTACCTCTAGAACAAGTCCCATTGACTCACCTAATAATAATGAAGAGTCAAATGTAAATTGGAATGATTCGTGGACTGATTCACAAGTTCCCGAAGAGGAACCGGAAGAAGAGTCAGAACCGGAAGAAGAATCGGAACCGGAAGAAGAATCGGAACCGGATGAAGAAATAGAACCAGTGGGGGAAATAATAAAACGGTTAAGTAAAAGAAAATCCTCAACCAACCGACCAAGGTTAATTATGGTCAATGGTGTTTCCGCCAAGGAAGCAAAATATTGGGAGGATTACCAATTCTCCGATGAATCGGATTCTGACGAGAATTCCGATGATGTTATAGAAATTACCCCAACTGAATTTAAAAAGGCAAAAGAAAATAATAAGGGAAAGGGCATAAAAATAGAGAAATCTAATTCCAACCCCGATGAACTTTATATGTATCGTCAACGCCCGAAGTCCTTAAGTTGTAACAATGACCCGGGAACCTCTAAACCACCAGGTTTTTCTAAACCAATGTGGAAAATTACGGCTCGTATTAGGGGAACATCATATATCCCTAGAAACTTGACAAAACGAACCAAAACCGAAGAAGAAGAAACAAGCGAGTCGGAATAAGATAGTTGTATTCGTGTGGTGTAATATATGTAATATAGTGTGCTTATGCTTTATGATATATGTAAAAATTGCTTGTATTAATAAGTATTTTTTTTATGAATCTAACTCTTGTGTATTTTACAGCATAAAAACACAAAATGGATAGACAACCCAATATTTTAAGAGACCTACCCGGAGACATGATTGATGAAATCTTGTCTAGAGTCGGTCAGAATTCTTCGGCACAACTATTTAAGGCGAGATCAGTTTGTAAGACATTCGAAGAACGTTCCAAGAATGCCTTGGTTTATAAAAGGCTTTCGTTCGAAAGATGAGGGATATCACATTGGGAAATCCATAAGTTACGATGTGTTTACTTTGACGCATTTATTGCGGGGAACCCAAATGCTATTTTACGCAATGGGTTAAGAAATTATTTTGACTCAATATATCCGAATATTGGACTTCGTGATTTAGAAAAAGCGGCTAACATGCAACATAAAGAAGCATGTTATGCTTACGGATTAGTAATGTTCGCTTCTCACCAAAGTGAGAACAAGAACATCGGGCTACAACTATTAAACAAAACGTTCCCACAAGTGACGGAGTCGGTAATTGGGGTAAGAAATGAGGTTTTTAGATTGTTACGGGACTGTTAGACATTACGTAACCCTCGTCCCTTTGACGACGTTACAACACACTGTCTTATCAAAGGCCATAACGGTTATGTTCCACAAGACCAAGGATGGGAAGTAATCCTAGTAAAACCAGAATGCATGACTTGTTTCTGGACGTATGAATTACGTGTCTTTAGTGCCTTTGCTGAACGACTTGTGTACTAGCTAGAATTATCTTCACAACCATCTTGTATCAAATTTATTGTGTGCTATATTTCATGCTATATGTAAAATAAGCGGTATTGTAAGTTTGTAAAATATTGTATAAAAGTTTGAATTCGAAATATTATTATAATCAGTTTTTCATATAGAATTGTAGTAGTTGAATTGTATATTAGCTATTAAGTATGAACTTAACGGGTAGGTACTACCCGAACTTAAACTTATAAAATGCTAATATGAAGAAAAAGCTTTTATAAATGAGTTCATATTATGCTACGAAATACTATTAACTACTCTTAATATTCTGTATGATTAAACTTGTTCCATTTGACTATTTTGAAGGAAATGGCACCGACTACTCGACACACCGTGAATATGAATGAAGAGGAATTTCGTGCTTTTCTAGCTTCAAACATAGCCGCAGTACAGGCTGCGCTACATACCAACAATAACCTTGGATCTAGCAGTACAGGAAATCGTGTAGGATGCACCTACAAAGAATTCACTGCCTGCAAACCTTTGGAATTTGATGGAACCGAAGGACCGATCGGATTGAAACGGTGGACCGAGAAGGTCGAATCGGTGTTTGCCATAAGTAAGTGTACTGAAGAGGACAAAGTGAAGTACGCCTACGCATACCTTCACAGGTTCTGCGTTAACATGGTGGAATACCTATCTAGAGCAAGTGGGACAAGACGATGCGTACGCACTACCGTGGTCAGCATTCAAGCACTTGATGAACGAGAAGTACCGTCCCAGAACCGAGGTCAATAAGCTCAAGACAGAACTTAGAGGGTTACGAACCCAAGGATTTGATATTACCACGTATGAAAGACGATTCACAGAATTGTGCCTATTGTGTCCGGGAGCGTTCGAAGATGAGGAAGAGAAGATCGACGCGTTTGTGAAAGGATTACCAGGAAGGATCCAAGAGGATATAAGTTCACACGAGCCCGCCTCCATACAACAGGCATGTAGAATGGCTCACAAACTAGTGAACCAGATTGAAGAAAGAATTAAAGAACAGACTGCTGAAGAGGCCAATGTGAAGCAAGTCAAAAGAAAGTGGGAGGAAAACGGTGATAAGAATCACCAATACAACAACAACAGCAATTACAACAATAATCGCAACAATTATCCCAACAATCGCAACATCAATCGCAACTACAACAAACGGCCCAACAACAACAACAACAACAACAACAACAACAACAACAACAACAACAACAACAACAACAACAGCAACTACAACAATCATCCCAACAACAATAATAACCGCAACAACAACAACAATCAGAAGCAGCTATGCCAAAGGTGTGAAAAGTATCACTCGGGGTTCTGCACCAAATTTTGCAACAAGTGTAAAAGAAATGGTCATAGCGCGGCGAAGTGTGAGGTCTACGGACCAGGGGTTAATAGAACGAAAGGAACAAATGGTGTCGGAACGAGTAATGGTGGAGCAAGTAGTGTCGGAGCAAGTTATGCCAATGTAGTTTGTTATAAATGTGGAAAACCGGGCCACATTATTAGAAATTGCCCGAACCAGGAGAACACGAATGGACAAGGCCGTGGAAGAGTTTTCAATATTAATGCGGCAGAGGCACAGGAAGACCCGGAGCTTGTTACGGGTACGTTTCTTATTGACAATAAATCTGCTTACGTTTTATTTGATTCGGGTGCGGATAGAAGCTATATGAGTAGAGATTTTTGTGCTAAATTAAGTTGTCCATTGACGCCTTTGGATAGTAAATTTTTACTCGAATTAGCAAATGGTAAATTAATTTCAGCAGATAATATATGTCGGAATCGAGAAATTAAACTGGTTAGCGAAACATTTAAGATTGATTTGATACCAGTAGAGTTAGGGAGTTTTGATGTGATAATCGGTATGGACTGGTTGAAAGAAGTAAAAGCAGAGATTGTTTGTTACAAAAATGCAATTCGCATTATACGAGAAAAAGGAAAACCCTTAATGGTGTACGGAGAAAAGGGCAACACGAAGCTACATCTTATTAGTAATTTGAAGGCACAAAAACTAATAAGAAAAGGTTGCTATGCTGTTCTAGCACATGTCGAGAAAGTACAAACTGAAGAAAAGAGCATCAATGATGTTCCCATTGCAAAAGAATTTCCCGATGTATTTCCGAAAGAATTACCTGGATTACCCCCACATCGATCAGTTGAATTTCAAATAGATCTTGTACCAGGAGCTGCACCAATAGCTCGTGCTCCTTACAGACTCGCACCCAGCGAGATGAAAGAACTGCAAAGCCAATTACAAGAACTTTTAGAGCGTGGTTTCATTCGACCAAGCACATCACCGTGGGGAGCTCCTGTTTTGTTTGTCAAGAAGAAAGATGGTACATTCAGGTTGTGTATCGACTACCGAGAGTTGAACAAACTTACCATCAAGAATCGCTACCCACTGCTGAGAATCGATGACTTATTTGATCAACTACAAGGCTCGTCTGTTTATTCAAAGATTGACTTATGTTCCGGGTATCATCAAATGCGGGTGAAAGAAGATGATATTCCAAATACTGCTTTCAGAACACGTTACGGTCATTACGAGTTTATGGTCATGCCGTTTGGTTTAACTAATGCACCAGCTGTGTTCATGGACCTTATGAACCGAGTGTGTGGACCATACCTTGACAAGTTTGTCATTCTTTTCATTGATGACATACTTATTTACTCAAAGAATGACCAAGAACACGGTGAACATTTGAGAAAGGTGTTAGAAGTATTGAGGAAGGAAGAATTGTACGCTAAGTTTTCAAAGTGTGCATTTTGGTTGGAAGAAGTTCAATTCCTCGGTCACATAGTGAACAAAGAAGGTATTAAGGTGGATCCGGCAAAGATAGAAACTGTTGAAAAGTGGGAAACCCCGAAAACTCTGAAACACATACGCCAGTTTTTAGGACTAGCTGGTTACTACAGAAGGTTCATCCAAGACTTTTCCAGAATAGCAAAACCCTTGACTGCATTAACGCATAAAGGGAAGAAATTTGAATGGAATGATGAACAAGAGAAAGCGTTTCAGTTATTGAAGAAAAAGCTAACTACGGCACCTATATTGTCATTACCTGAAGGGAATGATGATTTTGTGATTTATTGTGATGCATCAAAGCAAGGTCTCGGTTGTGTATTAATGCAACGAACGAAGGTGATTGCTTATGCGTCTAGACAATTGAAGATTCACGAACAAAATTATACGACGCATGATTTGGAATTAGGAGCGGTTGTTTTTGCATTAAAGACTTGGAGGCACTACTTATATGGGGTCAAAAGTATTATATATACCGACCACAAAAGTCTTCAACACATATTTAATCAGAAACAACTGAATATGAGGCAGCGTAGGTGGATTGAATTATTGAATGATTATGACTTTGAGATTCGTTACCACCCGGGGAAGGCAAATGTGGTAGCCGATGCCTTGAGTAGGAAGGACAGAGAACCCATTCGAGTAAAATCTATGAATATAATGATTCATAATAACCTTACTACTCAAATAAAGGAGGCGCAACAAGGAGTTTTAAAAGAGGGAAATTTAAAGGATGAAATACCCAAAGGATCGGAGAAGCGTCTTAATATTCGGGAAGACGGAACCCGGTATAGGGCTGAAAGGATTTGGGTACCAAAATTTAGAGATATGAGAGAAATGGTACTTAGAGAAGCTCATAAAACCAGATACTCAATACATCCTGGAACGGGGAAGATGTACAAGGATCTCAAGAAACATTTTTGGTGGCCGGGTATGAAAGCCGATGTTGCTAAATACGTAGGAGAATGTTTGACGTGTTCTAAGGTCAAAGCTGAGCATCAGAAACCATCAGGTCTACTTCAACAACCCGAAATCCCGGAATGGAAATGGGAAAACATTACCATGGATTTCATCACTAAATTGCCAAGGACTGCAAGTGGTTTTGATACTATTTGGGTAATAGTTGATCGTCTCACCAAATCAGCACACTTTCTGCCAATAAGAGAAGATGACAAGATGGAGAAGTTAGCACGACTGTATTTGAAGGAAGTCGTCTCTAGACATGGAATACCAATCTCTATTATCTCTGATAGGGATGGCAGATTTATTTCAAGATTCTGGCAGACATTACAGCAAGCATTAGGAACTCGTCTAGACATGAGTACTGCCTATCATCCACAAACTGATGGGCAGAGCGAAAGGACGATACAAACGCTTGAAGACATGCTACGAGCATGTGTTATTGATTTCGGAAACAGTTGGGATCGACATCTACCGTTAGCAGAATTTTCCTACAACAACAGCTACCATTCAAGCATTGAGATGGCGCCGTTTGAAGCACTTTATGGTAGAAAGTGCAGGTCTCCGATTTGTTGGAGTGAAGTGGGGGATAGACAGATTACGGGTCCGGAGATTATACAAGAAACTACCGAGAAGATCATCCAAATTCAACAACGGTTGAAAACCGCCCAAAGTCGACAAAAGAGCTACGCTGACATTAAAAGAAAAGATATAGAATTCGAAATTGGAGACATGGTCATGCTTAAAGTTGCACCTTGGAAAGGCGTTGTTCGATTTGGTAAACGAGGGAAATTAAATCCAAGGTATATTGGACCATTCAAGATTATTGATCGTGTCGGACCAGTAGCTTACCGACTTGAGTTACCTCAACAACTCGCGGCTGTACATAACACTTTCCACGTCTCGAATTTGAAGAAATGTTTTGCTAAAGAAGATCTCACTATTCCGTTAGATGAAATCCAAATCAACGAAAAACTTCAATTCATCGAAGAACCCATCGAAATAATGGATCGTGAGGTTAAAAGACTTAAGCAAAACAATATACCTATTGTTAAGGTTCGATGGAATGCTCGTAGAGGACCCGAGTTCACCTGGGAGAGTGAAGATCAGATGAAGAAGAAATACCCGCATCTATTTCCAGAAGATTCGTCAACACCTTCAACAGCTTAAAATTTCGGGACGAAATTTATTTAACGGGTAGGTACTGTAGTGACCCGAACTTTTCCATGTTTATATATATTAATTGAGATTGATATTTACATGATTAAATGTTTCCAACATGTTAAGCAATTAAACTTGTTAAGACTTGATTAATTGAAATATGTTTCATATAGACAATTGACCACCCAAGTTGACCGGTGATTCACGAACGTTAAAACTTGTAAAAACTATATGATGACATATATATGGATATATATATAGTTAACATGATACTATGATAAGTAAACATATCATTAAGTATATTAACAATGTACTACATATGTAAAAACAAGACTACTAACTTAATGATTTTTAAACGAGACATATATGTAACGATTATCGTTGTAAAGACATTTAATGTATATATATCATATTAAGAGATATTCATACATGATAATATCATGATAATATAATAATTTAAAATCTCATTTGATATTATAAACATTGGGTTAACAACATCTAACAAGATCGTTAACCTAAAGGTTTCAAAACAACACTTACATGTAACGACTAACGATGACTTAACGACTCAGTTAAAATGTATATACATGTAGTGTTTTAATATGTATTTATACACTTTTGAAAGACTTCAATACACTTATCAAAATACTTCTAATTAACAAAAATTTTTACAATTACATCCTCGTTCAGTTTCATCAACAATTCTACTCGTATGCACCCGTATTCGTACTCGTACAATACACAGCTTTTAGATGTATGTACTATTGGTATATACACTCCAATGATCAGCTCTTAGCAGCCCATGTGAGTCACCTAACACATGTGGGAACCATAATTTGTCAACTAGCATGAAATATCTCATAAAATTACAAAAATATGAGTAATCATTCATGACTTATTTATATGAAAACAAAATAACATATCCTTTATATCTAATCCATACACCAACGACCAAAAACACCTACAAACACTTTCATTCTTCAATTTTCTTCATCTAATTGATCTCTCTCAAGTTCTATCTTCAAGTTCTAAGTGTTCTTCATAAATTCTACAAGTTCTAGTTACATAAAATCAAGAATACTTTCAAGTTTGCTAGCTCACTTCCAATCTTGTAAGGTGATCGTCCAACCTCAAGAAATCTTTGTTTCTTACAGTAGGTTATCATTCTAATACAAGGTAATAATCATATTCAAACTTTGGTTCAATTTCTATAACTTTAACAATCTTATTTCAAGTGATGATCTTACTTGAACTTGTTTTCGTGTCATGATTCTGCTTCAAGAACTTCGAGCCATCCAAGGATCCGTTGAAGCTAGATCCATTTTTCTATTTTCCAGTAGGTTTATCCAAGGAACTTAAGGTAGTAATGATGGTCATAACATCATTCGATTCATACATATAAAGCTATCTTATTCGAAGGTTTAAACTTGTAATCACTAGAACATAGTTTAGTTAATTCTAAACTTGTTCGCCAACAAAAGTTAATCCTTCTAACTTGACATTTAAAATCAACTAAACACATGTTCTATATCTATATGATATGCTAACTTAATGATTTAAAACCTGGAAACACGAAAAACACCGTAAAACCGGATTTACGCCGTCGTAGTAACACCTCGGGCTGTTTTGGGTTAGTTAATTAAAAACTATGATAAACTTTGATTTAAAAGTTGTTATTCTGAGAAAATAATTTTTATTATGAACATGAAACTATATCCAAAAATTATGGTTAAACTCAAAGTGTAAGTATGTTTTCTAAAATGGTCATCTAGACGTCGTTCTTTCGACTGAAATGACTACCTTTACAAAAACGACTTGTAACTTATTTTTCTGACTATAAACCTATACTTTTTCTGTTTAGATTCATAAAATAGAGTTCAATATGAAACCATAGCAAATTGATTCACTCAAAACGGATTTAAAATGAAGAAGTTATGGGTAAAACAAGATTGGATAATTTTTCTCATTTTAGCTACGTGAAAATTGGTAACAAATCTATTCCAACCATAACTTAATCAACTTGTATTGTATATTATGTAATCTTGAGATACCATAGACACGTATACAATGTTTCGACCTATCATGTCGACACATCTATATATATTTCGGAACAACCATAGACACTCTATATGTGAATGTTGGAGTTAGCTATACAGGGTTGAGGTTGATTCCAAAATATATATAGTTTGAGTTGTGATCAATACTGAGATACGTATACACTGGGTCGTGGATTGATTCAAGATAATATTTATCGATTTATTTCTGTACATCTAACTGTGGACAACTAGTTGTAGGTTACTAACGAGGACAGCTGACTTAATAAACTTAAAACATCAAAATATATTAAAAGTGTTGTAAATATATTTTGAACATACTTTAATATATATGTATATATTGTTATAGGTTCGTGAATCAACCAGTGGCCAAGTCTTACTTCCCGACGAAGTAAAAATCTGTGAAAGTGAGTTATAGTCCCACTTTTAAAATCTAATATTTTTGGGATGAGAATACATGCAGGTTTTATAAATGATTTACAAAATAGACACAAGTACGTGAAACTACATTCTATGGTTGAATTATCGAAATCGAATATGCCCCTTTTTATTAAGTCTGGTAATCTAAGAATTAGGGAACAGACACCCTAATTGACCCGAATCCTAAAGATAGATCTATCGGGCCCAACAAGCCCCATCCAAAGTACCGGATGCTTTAGTACTTCGAAATTTATATCATGTCCGAAGGGTGTCCCGGAATGATGGGGATATTCTTATATATGCATCTTGTTAATGTCGGTTACCAGGTGTTCACCATATGAATGATTTTTATCTCTATGTATGGGGTGTGTATTGAAATATGAAATCTTGTGGTCTATTATTATGATTTGATATATATAGGTTAAACCTATAACTCACCAACATTTTTGTTGACGTTTTAAATATGTTTATTCTCAGGTGATTATTAAGAGCTTCCGCTGTTTCATACTTAAATAAGGACGAGATTTGGAGTCCATGCTTGTATGATATTGTATAAAAACTGCATTCAAGAAACTTATTTTGTTGTAACATATTTGTATTGTAAACCATATTGTAATGGTCGTGTGTAAACAGGATATTTTAGATTATCATTATTTGATAATCTACGTAAAGCTTTTTAAACCTTTATTGATGAAATAAAGGTTATGGTTTGTTTTAAAATGAATGCAGTCTTTGAAAAACGTCTCATATAGAGGTCAAAACCTCGCAACGAAATCAATTAATATGGAACGTTTTTAATCAATAAGAACGGGACATTTCACCATTACTCGCTTGACTCGAAGTCGGGAAGAGAAAACGAAAGCATGAAGCTCCGAAAAATAATTAAGAATATAAACTCCGATAATAACCCCGAAATTACAAACCGTGTATATCGATGCAGATAGCAATATAGAGGCACGGGAGAATTAGAAACACTATAAACACAAGAGTATAGTAGAAGTAAATAGATTCTTCTGGTGGTAGATGAAAAAGAAGAATGACAGATATAAAAGTTAGGAGTATATCAAGAATCAGGACTGGATGGAGCATATTGATGAATGCTTTAAAGTAAGAATCAAGGGAGAAAGAATAGAAGGTGTGAGTCGTGGAAAATAAGAAAACGGAGGGGTGAATTTATAGTGAAATATCCGACAGAGCAATCGAAACAGATTATTGCATATAATCAAAGAAGATCCTGATTTCCTTAATCACCAAAGAACCAAATCTTATTACGTAAGATTCTCTTTAAATCCCTTAAATCCCGGAAATCAATCATAACTACGTCATCGGTTAAGACGAATATATTTTACTCATCTCACTCTTTTACGATAGTCTCATTTATATTCTTCGCATAATCGAATAGTTTTATCTACATTACTCAATGATGATAAAACTCCATTATCACCTTATATTTGTCATGAAAACCTTCTTATTGTTATCCATAACAATCTCTATCAAATTTCGGGGACGAAATTTCTTTAACGGGTAGGTACTGTAATGACCCGGAATTTTCCGACCAAATTATACTTATGAGATTAATATTTACATAAATTAAACCATACCAACATGATAAACAATCCAAATTGTTGAGACTTGTGTTTTTGAAAAGAGTTTTACACAACGTTTGACCGTCCAATATGACCGATGATATCACGAACTGTATAACATACGATAATTATACATTTGTGTATATATATGTATTTATATATATTTAACATGATTTAAGGATGGTTTAACATCTCATTGTGTATTAATGACAATGAGTTATAAGTATATTTTGAAACTACTCACTTATGTTTTCAAAACGATAACTATACGTAACATTCTTTGATATATATACTTATAATCTATAATGCTTATACATGTATCGTATATATAATGTATTTAATCACTTTTAAAGACTTAAATACATCAAACAATATAAGTATATTCACAAAAGATAGCTATATTTGAATTCTCGTTCCGTTTCCTCAAGATTTCTATACGTATATCTAGGGTATATGTACCCGTATCATACACAGCTTCTATACGTATTTACTATTGGTATATACACATAAAATCAACATCCTAATCAACATTATTACTGCCCTAGATATTAGGTAACTAGGATTTGTCAAGTAGTATGAATTATTAGTAAGAAAACAAAATTAGAAATCCTTTTCTTTCTTTATAAACTAAAAACGTTTTTATAAATGAACACCATTTCTTCACTCCATTTTCTCATATCTACACCCTCATTTATCTCTCAAAATACTCCTAACTTCATACTTGATCATCTCCAAGCATTTTCCCCATCATTTAGCTTCAATTACAAGCCTTAAACACCATAAGAAAACTCTTTCAAGAACATATCAAAATAACCACCCATTTGAAGAAGTTTAATTCCAACCTTTTGATCTAACTCCACCACTCTTTGATTCCAAGATTATTTCTTATCTTTTGCAGTAACTTTGTCCAAGTAACTTGAGGTAGTAACCTTGTTCATAATCTTATTCAATTCATATTCATATAGTTATCTTATTTTGTGGTATAAAATTTTAACAACAAGAACATAGTTTGAATGATTTCAAACTTGTTCGCAAACTAAATAGATCCTTCTAACTTGACTTTTAAAACACTTCAAGACCTGTAATATATCATAATGATATGCTAACCTAACAAGATATAACTTGGTTTTACAAAGAATATCTTAAAAACTGAATCTACGTCGTCAGAGTGAAACCGGGGGCTGTTTTGGGTTGGATAATTAAAAACCATCTTGAACTTTGAATTGGAAGTTCATGTTCTGGAAAAATGATATTTCTTATGAATATGTTAACACATAAAAATTTCATGGTTTAACTCAAAGTGTAAGTATTTTTAGAAAAATGATCATTAAATGTTGTTTTTATGATGGAAAATGATCACTTTCATAAGTTTCACCAAAGTTTGACCTATAACCTATGATTTTAAATACAAACTAAGGTATTTTAAGTTCATATTCTTAAAATTTGACTCTATCCAAGGAAGTGGCAAGTTGAACCAACAAAAACGGAGTTGTAATGAAGAAACTACGACTAAAACAAGATTGGGTATCCGAAGCTAGTTTAGCTACGAAAATATTTGGAGAAAAAGTAAATTAATCATATCTTTTCTAATTAATATGATATTTTATATATAATTACTTATGATTTGATTTTATATATTTCAGGACCACCCGTAAACAACACGAGAAGATTAATCATAAGACCTCATGATTGTACGCAACACGTCATTTGACAACACGGTACTTTATGTACGCAACACGTCATTTGACAACATGGTACCATGGGTCGAGATTAATTCTGATCAATACGAATATGATGGGGTCTTTATTTATTTTATTTAAGCAACTAATTGTGGACCACTAACATCGGACTGCTAACTACGGACTAAGAAAATATTAAAAGTATATATATATAACGATTACTTAAAAAGAAAATATGTTGATATATTATATATATGGTTAGGTTCGTGATATCTATCAGAGACCAAGTCGAATTAAATACCTTCAAGGCAAAAGTGAGTTTCATTTGCTCCCTTTTTAATTGCTTTTGCAATATATATTTTTGGGCTGAGAATACATGCGCTGCTTTTATAAATGTTTACAAAATAGACACAAGTACTTAAAAATATATTCTACGTTGAGTTGTACCACTGGCATATTTCCCTGTAGCTTGGTAACTACTATTTAAATGGGTATTGTAAACGCGAATCCTGTTGATAGATCTATCGGGCCTGACAACCCCAACCGGACTGGACGACCAGTATTCAACGGTTTCACAGTACTTCGTTTTGGTGACTACACTTGGTACGGTGTAGTGAGATTTCATAATAAAGGGAATATGCGACGTTGATTAAATGTTAAGTATGGTTACCAAGTGCTCAACCACTTAGAATGCTTTACATACACTTGCGAGTGTATTATGTTTATGATTATGAAATCTTGTGGTCTATTAACATATTGAAATGATTGTTATGATAAACCTATGAACTCACCAACCTTTTTGGTTGACACTTTTAAGCATGTTTATTCTCAGGTATGAAAGAAGTCTTCCGCTGTGCATTTGCTCATATTACTTGGAGTCATTCCTGCATATTTAGGACAGTACCTCGCAATGGGACCAAATGTTGATGACTTCGTCCAGGTGGATTAGGACGGGTCGTTTCAAATACTAAAGTACCAACTTTAACTAGCATGTTCTCCATTATCCCTCTAGGATATTTTACTGATCGATCGGCTAGTTGTATGCTTATTCGTGTTGGTTTCAATTCTCCAAGGTCTAGTTTAACGTATAGTGAATACGGCATTAAGTTTATACTAGCACATAAGTCTGCCAATGCTTCTATTGAACTAAGACTACCCTGAAAACATGGAATTGTGAAACTTCCTGGATCTGATAATTTTTATGGTATCTTATTCAACAGCACTGCAGAACAATTAGCATTCATAGTAACAGCCGAGAGTTCTTCCATTTTCTTTCTATTTGTGATTAGATCTTTCAAGAATTTAGCATATCTAGGCATTCCTGAAATCATATCAATGAAAGGAAGATTGACATTTATCTGTTTAAACATATCCAAGAATTTGGATTGCTCGGCTTCAAGTCTCTCTTTTCTCATTTTACTCGGGTAAGGAAGTGGTGGTTGGTATGGTTTAACATAAGGTTTAGCCTTAACTGTGTTATCTTCATTAACCTTTTCAACTACCGGTTCTTTTTCCTTATCTTGTTCAGATTGTGGTTCTTGTGGAGTAGGAATAGCTTCATCAGAAATTACAGGTATTTCAGGTGGTTTAAGTGTAATACCACTTCTTGTGGTAATGGCTTTGGCTGTTTCATTTCGGGGGTTAGCATTTGTATCACTAGGTAGACTTCCCGGTTTTCTTTCACATATTAACCTTGCTAGGTTACTTACTTCTTGTTCCAAATTTTGAATAGAAGCTTGTTGATTTCTAAATGCTTGAGCATTTTGTTCATTGGTTTGTTTCTGAGATGTGAAAAATTGTGTTTGAGAATCAACTAGCTTCGACATCATATCTTCTAAATTTGGCTTTTTATTATCGGTTTGTGGTGGTTTATTTTGAAAATTAGGTCTTTGCTGGTTGTAAGTATTATTGGATACTTGTTGATTACTTGGACCTTGTTGGTTGTTGTATGGAACATTTCTGTTATAATTCTGGTTTTGATTGTAGATCGGTCTTGGCGGTTGATAATTATTCTGATAATTATTTCCAGGCCTTTGGTTTATGTATGAAACATTCTCTCTTTGTTCCATTGTTAGTTCAATAATGAGACAATCTTTTGTCAAATGTGGGCCTCCACACAGCTCACAACTAATTCGTATTGAGTGGATATCTTTAGTCATCCTTTCCATTCGTCTCTCGACAGCATCTATCTTTGCAGAAATGGAATCTAAGTCATGGCTAGAATCGGCTCTAGCTGCTTTAGATGATCTAACGATATCTTTTTCTTGGTGCCACTCATGTGAGTGGGAAGCAGTGTTATCAATAATTTTGTAAGCATCAGTTACGGTTTTCTTCATAATGTAACCACCAGCTGCTATATCGATGTCTTTCCTTGTAGTGATATCGCATCCTTGGTAGAATATTTATACTATTTGCAAGTGTCTAAACCATGTTGCGGACATCCTCTCAATAACTTTCCAAATCTTGTCCACGCCTCATATAGAGTTTCATTTGGCTTTTGTGTGAACGTAACAATTTCTCCTTGAAGTCTCACGGCTTTAGATGCCGGAAAGAATTGTTTAAGAAATTTTTCAACTAAAACGTCCCATGTATCAATCGCCCCTTCAGGTAACGATTCCAACCAATCTTTGGCTTCTCCCTTTAAAGTCCAGGGAAATAACATGAGATATATCTGTTCATCCTCCACTTCTCTGATTATAAATAGAGTGCAGATCCTATTAAAGGTACGAAGATGTTCATTTGGATCTTCCTTCGGTGCACCACTAAATTGGCATTGATTTGTTACCATGTGTAGGATTTGTCCTTTGATTTCATAATCTGGCGCATTAATGTCTGGTTGAGTAATTGCGTGACCTTGACCAGTGCGTTTAGCTCGCATTCGGTCTTCCATACTTAGAGGTTTCGGATTCTCCATGATTGAATTTGTTGAATCTGAATCACTAGAGGATTCTGATTTAATGGTTCATTCCTCAACAATTTCTGTTTGAATGATTGGTGGTTCCGGAGGAAAGATTAATGGTTCAGGATCTATGAATTGTCCCTGAATATTCTGCGGATACTCAATTGTGAGGTCGGGTTCAAAAAATGGATTATCGGAAATTTGAATTGGAGTACTTGGTCGACTAGATGACGATTCTAAAGAAAAATCAACGGCGACAATATTTGCTAGATGTCTTGATCGAGTTACAGGTGGTGAACGTACAAAAGGTGGTGAACGTTTTGCTCGGTGCATTCACTAAATATTCTATTAGTTTTCAAAAAGGAAGAAAAATTATATAAGTTATCAAATTAATAGACTTTTCTGATTTTGTCCACGTTTCGAATAGCCAAAAGATGCAGCAGAGGGGTAGGATTCGTTTGGTCTCAATATAATTGAGTACTGTTTGGCTCCAATAACCCGGTCCACGTACAAATCCAACTATTACTACGAACCAGAAAATTTTGATGTCTATCAATTTAACCACTTTAAAATAATTTTTCGTTTTGAAATTTAAAGAAATTTTAGATAAGAAATAGAAAAAATCTAAGTCCTAAAAACTAGATCGGCGAGAAATAAGAAAGAAAAAGAGCGCGTCGAAAAATAAAAAGTGTCGAAAAATAAAAATAAGAAAGTAGCGCGTCGAAACTTAAAAAGGAACTAAAAACTAAGAATTAAAAGTTGCGTCTAAAAATATTAAAGCTTAAAAGAAAAACTAAATCCAAAATGGCAATAACTTAAAAAGGTACTAAAACTTAAAAAGGCGTCGCAAAATTCTAAAGCACCTAAATCTTAGTCTAAAGAAAAAGCACTTAAGGGATTTTATGGCAAAGCCTAAAAATCTAGAAATAAAAATAACTATGGCAAAAACTATGACTTAAAACTAAATACGAGCGAAAATTACAAATATTACAAATAAACAATTAAAAAGATACAAAATTTTAAAAATAAAACTTATAGTTGTAAAAAGTACAATTTTTATAAAAATATTATTTTTATATTAATATTTTATAAAAGTATTAGTTTATATATTTAATAAAACTAATTATAACTTAATAATACAAATAAATTAAAAACTTAAACTAAATATTAATTTAATTAAAACTCTAATTAATATTAATAATAATAAAATTAACCCTAATTTCGTAATTAATGCTGGCTGTGTTGACCTGTCAGAAACCTCCGCGAGTGCGGATCCTAGCTGGAAAAAAGTACCGCGAGTGCGGATATTCCAGATTCAGATGAGATTAAGGTCGATTTTTATGCAGGCTCAGTTTTTTTATATATATTTTTTTTACTTTTTATGTTTTGTTTTTTAATTTTCTGTTTTTATTTTATAGAAAATGTTTTATAATATAACTAAAACTTATAAAATAACTTATTAGTATTTTATAACTAAAAATACCTTCTTTTTTTTTTTGACTTAAAGATATATATTTTTTTTATGTTTTTATATTTTTGATATTTAAAACTGATGTAAATATATTTTTACAAAAATAACGTAAAAACTAATTTTTTTTATATATATATAGCGTCTCGCTTCGGCGTTAAGTGTTGTTCCCCAGCAGCGGCGCCAAAAATACTTGATGTGTGCGAGGCGTACTAGGAAATAGTTATATATTTATCAGGAAAAACTATTAAATACGATACAATTTTACACATAATATTTATTTATTTATAGAATGGATATACCTAAACCTTGCTACAACACTTATAGGCAGTGTACCTAATCGTACAGTAGTGTAGTTTTTAGTAAGTCTGGTTCGTTCCACAGGGATCTTTAAACAAGCTTAACGCTATATTTTTTAACTTATACTATATTTATAAAAATACAAAAATATATAAGTAGTATATTAATATTATAAAGGGGGGTTTTTACCGTTTAATGACCAGTTTGTCGATTTTAAAACTTTAGTCGCAGTTAAAACCTAATGTAAAATATTAAAAATATAAAAGACTTAATTTAAAAGGTAAAGTAAATAACGATAATGAAATTGCGATAAATAAAAGTGCGATAAAATAAAATTATGATAATTAAAAAGTACGATAATTAAAAGTGCAATTAAATACAATGACAATAAATAAAAGGGCAATAATTAAAAGTGCAATTAAATATGAAATAAAAGAATTATGCTTATTTAAACTTTCATAATCATGATGTTTGACGTGTTGATTTTAGTTTATTCCCATGGGTTAATTGTTCTTTGTCCTGGATTATTCAATATGTCCATACAGATTTGTCCATAATAGTCCATCAATCATAATCATAAAATGCGGAACTCTTCGCCAAATTATTCTTATTCCCGAAGTCAAATATTCCAACTAATTGGGGATTCGAATTGTAACAAGGTTTTAATACTTTGTTTAATGAATACACCAGGTTATCGACTGCGTGTAAACCAAGGTTTTACTACTTTGTTAACAATTACACCAATTACCCTTGAATATAATCCACCCCTGTTTCAACAAGTCTACTAACTATTAATCCGGTTCCGTGTCCGGTAAAATGAACAATTATTGGTATTTATAGATATCCCGCCCACCGTGCCCAGTCAAGCGTATGTGGTTATATATAAATACGTCAAATTATAAGTCTATATATTAAATTAACTAGGTATCATTTAGTTAATATAAAGCCCATTAATAGCCCATAGTCTAATTTCCACAAGTATCGTTCTTTTGTCCAAACCCCAATTATGGTACAAAGCCCAATTACCCAATCTTAATATTTTTAGCCCAACATCATGATTACTTCGTCTTAAATAAGCATAATAATAACTTAGCTACGAGACATTAAATTAAAAATAACATTAACATAACTTACAGTGGTTAAAAATAGCGTAGCGTTACACGGACAGAGTTCCGACTTACAAGACCTTAAAACATTCGACTAACCCAACCTTATTATTATCACTAACTTAAAATTAAAATTACAAATTGAGATTACTAATTGGAGTGATACTTGGTACATGGGATTTTTAAGAAAAAGAAAAGAAAATAAATATATGTGTCAATAAAACGTCCAAAAATGCTGAATTTATAGATCCTGACTTCACTGTAGACCTCCGCGAGTGCTAAGGTTTCCTTCACAAAAGTACCACGAGTGTGGAGGTATGGAATACAGCTCATCTCTTGATTTAAACGTGGGCTGCTGTATTTTTTTAATATATATATATATATATATATATATATATATATATATATATATATATATATATATTATATATATAATTTATATAATTATATATATATTATATTATATTCTTGTGCATAGTTGACTTGTAATTTTTGGTCCGTCGCGTCGAGTGTTGAGAGTTGACTTTGGTCCCGGTTCCGGATTTTCGAACGTCCTTGCGTACAATTTAATATCTTGTATTTTGCGTTTCGCGTCTTGTACTCTTGTAATTTCGAGACGTATCTCATCAATAATTGGAACCACTTTGATTGTATTTTGTACTTTTGAGCTTTTTGGTCATTTACATCTTTAATTCGTCGAATCTGTCTTTGGTCTTCACCTTTTATTATTTAAACGAATATCACTTGTAAATAGGACAATTGCAACTAAAAGCTTGTCTTTCTTGAGAGATAATTCTATGAAATATATGTTCGTTTTTAGCATTATCAAATATTCCCACACTTGAGCGTTGCTTGTCCTCAAGCAATATAGTCTTGAAATAAAAATACTAGAATCACTTCTTTATTCTTCACACTTTGTACATCAGTGATTTCTATACGGCGGTATAAACAATGGTAGTAACGTTGTGGCTTACAGTCCCACATGACTATGAAAATTTAGATCCTTTAAGGAAATTGGATCTTTATGAAAATATTTGATCTTTAATGAAAATTGGATCTTTTCCGGAATAACCCTTCACCGGTGTTTGCAAAATATTTTTGTGGGTTTGGTGGGTTTCAGATTTGAAAATTTTAGCTCAAAACTTACGGTTTTGTGTCACCCACTTGCTAACCTTGTATTGGGAAATCAACACGTCCAGTATACTTGTTCCGTATATTACCTTTCGATAAACTACCGTCCGGTTGTAAAGGAAAGCGTTGAACAAGCAACTGTTAAGGCAATGTCCCCTGGCATGCTTTTAATTATGGTTTATAACGTGTCGGATGCAATTACTATCCTTGGTAGGAGCAATAGTAAAGGTCACCCTTATAATTTTTCGGTCTGGCACAAGGTCCTGTTTTCGACCATGCTATGCAACCACCGTTCTTACGATTGACACCCGATTTGGTTCAGGTGACCTAATGAATTCCAGGTGAATTCCTAGGATTTTACGTTCAATAGTAATGAACGCATTGAAAATGGGTTTTCAGAAAACAAATCGGTTTGTAATTTTGATCAAAATATTTTCTCATTCAAGCTCGAGTTTAGATATCATTGAATTCCATGAGTTTGTAATTCTCAATCTTTAAGATCAATCTCTAGGATTGAGTAATATCAGTCTTAAAAGCTGATTTTTAATCTTTAAGGAGATTATCCTTTCTTAGGATCTGATTCATTAGTCTTATCAAGCTAATTTGCACGGCGTCCTCCCCATTTTACGAGACAGATCCTCTCATGGTTAGGATAAATCTGACCACTTGGCGACCCTGTTTGATGCTGAGGTCCGTGGATTTCCTGCTGATTTTAGTGATGACTTTTCTAGATTTTTCGTCAACCTACAGCTGTTCTGGACGACAACTTCATGACCTAAATCAAGAAGCGCGTGTCTTTTTCGGAAGACTTTACTTCCTTTTAATGATGGAATTGATTCATCGTGTAGATCCATCTTTCTTTCAAATATATTACAGTAAATAGGGTAAAACTGATTAGTTTAGTCTAAAGCAAAAGCATCTTCAGTTATTTGTACAAAAATATGTTATATTTGTTCAAAATAACTTGGTAAATTTTTCCCACATTTGGCTTTTATTTTCTTTTATTTGCCTTTTTATTGTCCTCTATTTCATTTTAAATGAATTCTAACATTTTGGTTTGTTTCTCAATTTATGTCCTTTCTGAGGTAACAATAATTTCGGTGTTTAACACCTAGTTTTATCGTTCATAAATATGTATAAACATGATTTTTAATTCATTTAATTGAAAATTTTGAAAATTTTACTAGAATTGGGTAGTCAGTATATAAGACTAGGGCTGTTCTTTATTATCAGAGAGCACTAGATTCTAATACAACTACTGCTTTACTAGTATTTTTAATGGTAACCAAGTGTATAAGTTTAAAATTTTAAAAATCCGAAAGAATTTAACCCCTTCCCACACTTAAGATCTTGCAATGCCTTCATTTGCAAGAAATCAGTAACAATTTAAATTATTGAGGGTGATTAGCGTAGAAAAATGATTAAATTTTACCAAGGTTTCCAAACATATTGGCGTTTGTTTGTTGAATGATAAATGGTTTTTTTTTTTTTTTGATTCAATAAGACTAAAAATAATGATAATAAAAATTCTCGTCCCTCCCTTGGGTTGAGCAATTTCGGTCCAACGACCTAGTCTTCAACTCACGACGAATTTTAAAAATCATATTTTTAACTTAGCGAAATAAAGTAAATTTTTGTTTTTAAATTCACACCAAACTTAAATTTAAGATGCATAAAATTAAAAATTCATATTAGTAATATTAAAAATTCATACCAAATTTATATTATATTTTTGTTTTTATACATACAAACTTATATTAAAAATATTAATTTTTCAAATATTTACAAATTTAAATATATTGATTTTAAAAAGTTTTTAATATTAATTTAATATTTATATATTAATTTTAAAAATAAAGTAAAACTAAAATTAAAAATCTTTTTGGTCTTTTATCCAACTTTAATCAATCAAATATTATCAAAAATATACGCCCCTCTTTTCGGTAAAGTAATTTCGGCTATATTACCTAGTTTTACTCCTGACGAATTTCTGAAATATTTTGGGTTGATTGATTAAAGATATTTATACCTTAAGAATAAACGGTAAATTTCGCAGTGATGTAATAAATTTTTGTATGATATCAATAATTTCGGTCGCAAAACCTAATTTTATTGAATACCAATTTAATACTTTATAGCGAATGATTTAGCATTTATTATCAAAAGGTTAAAAATAAAAATAAAAATAAAAATAAAAATAAAAATAAAAACTGTACATACTTACCTGTGAAATAGAATTCTTAGTGACCTGCTTTAGCCCACTCATAAGATAGTCGGACTAATTAGTTTTCCATAGCTACATAGGCGTAACCTCGAGCATTCAACGTTTTTTCTTCTAAACATATGAATGGTCCATCTCTGCATAAATGTAACGACCCGCACTTTTCCGATCGTTCTATACTTATGAGATTAATATTTACATAAATTAAACCTTACCAACATGATAAGCAATCCAAATTGTTGAGACTTATGTTTTTGAAAAGAGTTTTACACAACGTTTGACCGTCTAGTTTGACCGATGATATCACGAACTATACAATATATGATAATTATACATACATATTTAACATGATCTAAGGATGTTTTAATATCTCATTTTGTATTAATAACAAAAAGTCATAAGTATATTTTGAAACTACTAACTTAAGTTTTCAAAACAATAACCTACGTAACGTTAT